>NC_055967.1:4746528-4869028 GCF_018492685.1 Alosa sapidissima
TGAGGTATCTAATAATGCCATAATTCAGGCTTCTGTGAGGGGACCCATACAGTATGTGTGCATGACTCCTACCAGATTACAGCTATTCCTGCAAGAATTCCACCGGAATCCGTTTCTCTCTCCCCATCGTTCTACTCTCAGAATGCTCTCTGTTGCCTTTCTCTCCCCTATCACATTCCACTAGACCGTGTTCCCTCCATCAAACAAACACATTCTCATGCTGACGGAGTAACACTGCACACAGTTTTATGCACTCTTTCTTTAGAAAGTCATTTCTGTGCTTCTGAATACAACGGAAGCAGCTGTAAACTGAAGCTTCAGTGAATTTGTTTTGCCTTCTCTTCTTCTCTCTCTCCTCTACCGGTCTCTCTGAACTGACAAGAAGGGAAACCATATCCAGCAGCAGGGCCATATCCATAGGTAAACAACAGACACATAGAGAGAAGACAGGAAGAGAGAAAAGGGAGAGGGTGACAAAAGAGAGCAGGACAAAGCAGAGTGAAGTCAGAGCTATCTTGAGGGGAGTTGACGCAGAGACCGCATCGAGAGTCCAACCAGCGGAGCGTGAGGCAGGGCAAGAAGAGCCCTTCAGAGACTCCAGAGGTCCGCTTGTGTGCCCTCCCTTGGCCCAGTTTAACGGAAGGCTGGTGTTTCCAGTGGCCCCTGCCCTCCACGGAGTCTGGGCCCGTCGCACACCCTGGGGGCTTCAGCGAGGTCACTGCGGCACATCAATGCATGAGACAGGACGCTCAGTGGCAGCCGCGAGCGCAGTAAATGGCCCATAAGTATTTAAAGAGTAAATGCAGGGGCAGGCCAGGCGGACACGCCTGCATATTTCTCTCTGGCTGCTCGGCTCACCTCACTGCCGCTTGACTAGCCTGGAGAGAACTCTTATCCTGCTGCAACCACACAGAGATTGCCTCCATCAATAACAATAACCACGAGCAGGATATGCGTACATGTGTATGTGTGTGTGTGTGTGTGTGTGTTAATAGGATGTCTTTATACGAGAGATCAATAGTGATGGCTCTGAAGAGGAAGCATCCAGTCAAAAGAATATATTGGAGAAAAGTGCATGCACTATAGTGTAAAAATTCTAAGATCATGGAGGAACTTTTAGGGGTTCTTCAATTTGAAACTTTGGGGGAACCTCAAAAGGTTCTTTGAAGAACCTTTTCAAAGGTTGCTTGAGGAACCTTTTGAAGTTCATTACAGAACCTTCATTATTATTAACCCTGTATACAGTATATAAGGTATATACATACTGCATGTACTACAGTATATAATGTATATAAGTACTGCATCTATACTGCATGCCTATAGAATGCCTGGAGCACACAGCAGGAAACTGACAAAAAGAGAATGAGATGTAAAGGGAGGAACAAAGCAGAAATGGAGGAGATTTTGACAGAGCAGAGCAGAGCAGAGCAGAGCAGAGCAGAGCAGTCAATCAGTCAGCGTAGTCACTGCAGTCACTTGGTGGCCTCGTCAAAAGACGAGCGACGCTGTCAGGGTGAGCACCCCCCCCACCCCCCCACCCCACACACACACACACACACACACACACACACACACACACACGCCCATACCCACGCTAATGAGCAGCAGCAAAAACACAAACAGAATATGTAAGTGAGGCGTGCAGGAACGCTGCGCTATTTTAAGAGCTGTGGGCTGAGGCTGATCCATTAATGTGTTAGCGCAGTGCAGGAATCTACAGATGCCATCGCCATCTCACACCCCTCTCGGCAGAGCCTGTGTGTGTGTGTGTGTGTGTGTGTGTGTGTGTGTGTGTGTGTTTGATTTTCTTCGTTGTGCAGTGAATCGGTGGTGAGGATGAGTAAGGATCCAGCCCCCTTAGACAGACTCTACACTCTTCGTGAGGGTGCGAGCGAGCAAGCTTTAGTTTGTCAGAAAAAAACAACACATGAATAATGCACTGAATGAGAGTATGTTTTTGAGGACACACTGTTGTCTCGCCTAAATCCATAGGGACACAAAGACAAAACACACACACAAACACACACACACACACACACAAACACACACACACACACACTAACCTTTTTGGTGAAGTCCATGGCTTTGAGGATGGACAGGTTGAGAGTCTCCAGGGAGGCCAGCACACCTTCATAGTCACCCATGTGTTTGGCAAAGTAGTCTGTGGACAAAGACAGTGGTGTAACAACATAGGGACTATTACATACTTTCACAATAGACAAATACTGCCTGTGCTCTAATGGATGATTCCTAAAAGACATGGATTGAAATTCAGATGTTACAGAGGCAAGGTGAAGAAGCAGAACCGAACAGCAGCACAAGTTACCTGTGGTCATGCAAGTGCAAGCACATTTTTGATAAATTCTCTCTCACACACTCTCACACACACACACACACACACACACACACACACTCTGTAGTGATGACTCACATGGACACACTTCACCCCATACCCCGCCACATGCACACATTCTGTTTGACATACCTCCACATGAAAACATTTACATTTATTCACTTAGCAGAATAAAATGATTCCTACTTACCACAGAGTTCCTTGGTGTCAACATTACTAATAGATGACAGGTTAGGGGTAGCATAGGGACAGAAGGAGAGGCAGTGGGAAAGAGAGGGGTAAGAAACACAGGAGAAGGCAGGAAAAGGCACTACACACCCACACGTCCCAGGCCACACCTCAACACATCTACTCACTCATAGAACACTAGTGACTATCCCATGGAACGTTCCACACACGTACACACACACATACACACACACACACACACACACACACACACACACATACACACACACACACACACAGAAACACAGAAACACACACACACACACACACACACAGAAACACAGAAACACAGAAACACACAAACACATCCCTCCACTGGGCAGTTGAACCTCTGACATGCACTTTTTAACTGATGATGCACTCACGTCCAATTATTGGAATACAATGCGGCCAGTAGTGGAGCTTGTGGCTATCTCTCCGTGCATATGGATCATATGAGTTACCGGTAGCCTCTTCCTCTAGGCTACACACACAGTCACACACACACACACACACACACACACACACACACACACAGATTGATGTGGAGGTGGACTGCAGGAAGGCTGAGAGAAACCGGCGTGCTGATAAATCACTTGCGTGACGACTCCAGCCTCGGCTTCAGATGTAAATGAGCCGGTTTAACAAGGCGATCAATTACGACGCACGGGATGAAAAATGCTACAGAGTGACAGGCTAATGGAGCGTATTGTGCACATTTTCAGTCCTACACGGCAGGACCCCTGTCTGTGGAGTGTGTGGGGGGGGAGGGGGGGGGGGGTCACCTGAAGGCAGGTTGTCACACCACGGTGATGGCTGCCAATATCATCATCACGCTCAGTTTCCCAGGCAAACGGCGTGAAAATCAATGCACGCTCTCTGTGGTCTTTCAACCGTTCCTGACGCGACGGCCAGTCTCAATCACCTCCCATCTCTGTTGAGCTTCCTGCCAATATAAAAGGAGGCTAATTTCTCAAATCATTTGAGGTAATTAATTCACAAATTAATTGAAAGATGAACACTATCCAAGGTCCCCTCTTGTTGTCGGAATTCATTAGGGTTAATGAAAACACGCTGAGGCCACTGAGGGCATGGTCATTTACTGTCCTTTTCCCTTCCATCAAAGTGTTCCGTGCTCCTCGGCTAACGACGCTGACGGGAAGGAGCCGGTGACGGGCACAGAGCCATTGCGGGGTACTCTGAATAGAGGGAGGGAGGGTGGAAGATGAAGAGCGAATGAGGAAGAGGATGAAAAGATGAGGTGTGGCGGCACCAAACCGTGTGTCCACTGCCCACGGCCCTCACCTTGCACACCTCTTCTTTTATCTATCATCCCTGCCTTTCACTCCTCCTTTGTTTGCCTCTTTCATCTGTCACCTCTCTCCATCTCTCATGAGTTCTGACCAAGGGCTCGTTATGAAAGGGAGAGGCCACCACCTCAGGATGGACCGCACCTTAAAGGCTGGCTGTTTGAGGGGACCCATGTTCCCATGATGCACGGCGAGAGAGCACACAGCCCTGCTTCACAAACCACTGACCTAACAAGAAGAGACACTAACAGACCAGACCAGACTAGACCGGCCAGATGTGGGCCGGATCAGAGCCGGATCTGGCCCGGAGAGTTTGGCCAAATGTGAACGAGCCGTGCCTGAGGCACAACGCCAGGGGGAGCAACAGAGCACATCACAGCATCGCACAACACAACACAACACAACACAACACAACACAACACAACACAACAGCACAGTGAGAGCACAGGACGCATGAAGCACTAAAGAGGACACAGGGTGGACTATTAGGGACAGGGGGGACAAAGAGGGACACGTCTAGCCCTGGTAGCAAAAGAGAAACGTGATTGACACAAAAAAGAAACAGGACGGGGGAGAGACAGAGAGAGACAGAACACTCAGATCCTCAACACCAAGCAGAAAAGGGCTACTGACTGTTCTCAAGACGAATCGTTCTTGTCTAGCTGTGCGGGAGCAATGTATTGGAGAGGATGTGTATGTTCTCCTCCCTATACACCTACTCTCAGATCCCAGTCTTTTTTTACACCTTTCACCTCCGGCACATCAATACTCTCTCTCCCCTCCCCCACACCTACAGTCTTCCCTGTCACACTCTCTCTTCTTCTCTCCTCTCCTTTCCCTTTCCCTCGCTCCTCTCTACCTCCTTCTCCTGCACTGCTGCTGCGGCTGCTGCCTCCTCTCACGGCTGTGCGCTGGTTCATTATTTAGTGAGCTTCGCCGGACCAGGAGGACAGGGACTTGGGCTCGGCAGCTGTGCGCCTCGTGGCCTGCTTTACATAATTCATTCTGAAATGTGATTAAAGACAATGCACGTGGAGGAGAGTCACAACCTCCTGAGACATACTGACACACAGAGAAAGGGAGGGAGAGAGAGACCAAGAGGAGGAGAGAAATATGTGCCATAAAGGCACTGCATTAGGGCAGGTGCTTCAAAAACACATATACTGTAAAATACAAACACACTCTCTCTCTTTGTCTCTCTCTCTCTGCCATTTTCTCTGAAACTATCTCCCCATCATTAACCCGTATGTACGTACAAAACCCCCCACATAAAAACAATAACTATACCTAACATACTGTACATATACAATACATTAATATAAAGCTCTTTTTAGATCTCTTTCTCCTTGAAACACACACACACACACACACACACACACACACACACACCTACACAAACACAGGTGGAAACAGACAGGTGGCTTATAGACATTTCACTGTGTACAGACAGCACACAGACAGCACAAAGAGCACTCCAGCGGAGAAAAGTGTCTGATAATGAAAAAGATAGAGCGCCTGGCCCTCTTTCTCCTTTCTCTCTCATCTCCAATCCCTCACTCCGTCTCCTGAGTAATTCTCCTTCCGTCTTTTATACGTTCTAACCAGCCCCCCCCCCCCCCTCCACACTCGTTCTGTCTACTTTTTGTCTCTCCTGGATCAACGTAATCCGCTTATTGTCAAACAGACTGGCACTTGGGTGCAGAGAGCTGTAGTCCTCTCTGTGTGTGTGTGAGTGTGTGTAGGTATATGTGTGTGTGTGTGTGTGTGTGTGTGTGTGTGTGTGTGTGTGTGTGTGTGTAGGTATGTGTGTGTTGTTCTCCTGCCCCCCTGTCGAGGGCTGGCCGTGTACCTGGTGTTATCTGAGTCAATGGTGTGAAACAGCTTCTCCAGTTCCTCCTCGTTCAGGGTGCCATCGGAGAAGAAGCCAAGAAACTCGTCCAGAGACAGTTTCCCATCATCTGCAAGACAGACAGACAGACAGAGAGAGAGAGAGAGAAGATTGAACTTTATGTCTTTTTTTCAGCACTGCACTGATTCCAACCATGCAACAAGGCACCAGTATTTGCACATAAATAGTATGACTTTTGCTTGGATGTAATGTAATGTGCTGATTAATGTCAGTGTCTTGATTACTATTGCGATATAGATCAGCTGTTCATCAACATTATTACGGATTCATTATCATCATCATTACCAACAGTGGCATGTTTGTTATCATCACCATATCATAATCCACACTGTCAACATCATCACCATTAAGATAATTATAATGAGAGGAGATCATAATCATCTGAGTCATGATTCCAATAACAGGCTTCCACGTGGTGGTTTTACAACAAGAGATACCACACTATGTAATTCGTTTTTGCCTATTTGCTGAACTGGCTATTGAATATCTTGCAATTTACACTAGTTCCTTTACAGACTTTAGCTTAGTGGAGATCCACTCAACGGAGTCTAAATGACTGTCGATATTTTGCTTTCTCTCAGCTTGTGTGTGCAAATGTAATGAATATGTAATGCTTGTTCCATTTATTGTGCACAGTGAAAAACACAACAAAAAGTAAACCGGAGCACACTATAGTTATTCCCAAGCTGATTCACAGTGCTGGCTCCCTGCCCAGCTTTGGGAGGAAACTTACAGGTCTGATGGCAGAATAACTGTTGTATAATTTTGTCCAATACGTTAAGTCGCAGCACACACACACACACACACACGCACACACACACACACACACACACTCACAATGCTTGCAGCATGGCTACAGAGGTAGGCAGAAGTCCCTGGAGCTCACAATGTTCAGACACACGGTATGAAATATTCATGGCCCTGGGCATGGCCCTGAAGCTGTTAAACTGGACTTCTGGTTACTGGACAAATTGGGTGCTAGTGAAATGGTGGGAGAAAGTGAATAAGTGTTTATTCTCAGAAAGAGAGGAAAGAGAGGGGAAGAGAGTGGAACAGAGCATACCACACACCAACACACTGTCCTTCACAGCCGATGACGGCGGTGAGAGGCTTTGAAATGGAAAGGCTTTCAAACACACCCCTTAAAAATCAAACATTCTCATTCTTACTTCCAGCTTTCTCAACTTCTCTTTATCAGTCTCTATACCTCCTTTTGTGCATTCTGTTTTCTTCTTTAGTCCTGAGTCTAACCACTTTTCACTCCTTTCTTCCTTTTGTCCTTTCCCTCTAACCTTCCCACTTCTCTCCTTTTTCTCTCCTCCTCCCTTCTTCCCTCCCTCACTCTCTCTCTCTGCCCTCCTCTGTCACTGTCATCTCTCTGTTCTCTGGCTCCACAGATGCCCTGTTTGGCAATGAAGGGCTGACATAAGTGATTGCGCCGGGGTGCCTGGATGGTGACACGTCCTCGTTTTCACCCAAAAGAACCTACCCCCCCCCACACACACACACCTTAATATCTCACCCCCCCTTCCCACCTCACCTGCTCACCCTGCCACCCAGGGGTCTTTCATTGTACTCCAATCTCCACACACACACACACACACACACACACACACACACACACACACACACACACACACACACACACACACAAACACACACACACACACAGAGCCATGTGCATATCCTGTGTATGTGCCTGCGAGTGTGTGTGTGTGAGTGTGTGTTGGTGGTGGGGAGGTGGAAGTTGGACACCTAATTAAACACTGACCCACTTTTCGGGGCTGCACCCCACTAAGGAGTTCCGTGTGCAGAAATAGGAGACCTCGCTCTCTCTCTCTCCCCCCTCCCCTCCCCCTCCTCTCTCCCCCTCTCCCCCACATCCCCATGCTGCTGAGCTGGAAGTGCTACACAGGTTGGCTTATCAACCCTCCTCAGCTCCGCCTGCTGCAGCTCAGCTGGGGGAATGGATGGCAATGGTGGCAGAACATGGCGCTTCCATCACCAAGCGCCCGCTGCCGCCACACAAAACCTAGGATCGAAGTTGTCCTCGACCGGGGCCACGTTGTTGGCGAACACACGCGAAGGTAGATTAGATTTCTGGAGGATTCTGGGTGATGAATGGGCCGAGTTCTAGGATGTTCTTAGGGGGGCGGGGTGGGACGAGGGGATGATGGAGGGAGGGATGCACGCACATGGCGCGGATGAGGAGATGAAAAACTTCTGCTGGAATAAATCACTGCTGCGCTGAACATTCACAGCCCATTTAGGTCGACAGCTTCAGTGAGCCAGCGCTTGAATTCATTTTTCAGCCTCTGTCATAATCAGGGAGAGGGGGCGACAGGGTTCTATTGTGTGTGTGTGTGTGTGTGTGTGTGTGTGTGTGTGTGTGTGAGAGAGAGAGAGAGAGTGTGTCTGTGTAAGTGGCAGTGGGTGTGTGTGTGTGTGTGTGTGTCTGTGTGCGTGATTGTTTGCGTAAGTGACAGTGTGTGTGTGTGTGTGTGTGTGTGTGTGTGTGTACAGTGAGGTTACTGTGGCAATGAGGCTTGGACACCAATCTGACTGCGACAGACCAGAGGGGCAAAAATTAGCATTTCCTTTCTTCCTTTTTTCCTCCCTTTCTTTTCCCTCCCTTTCATCCGCCGGGCTCCTGTGCCATCTCGGAGGCAGCCAAACATGAGCAACAGAGCCGCCGCAGACACATCCCTGTGCTCTTACTCTTTAATGGCTTTCTTTTTGGGTCCTCCGTGTTTGGTCGTCATGGCAACGGGAGGGAGAAGAGATCTGGCCTTCTTTGGGATGTCTCAATCTTCCTCTCTTCCTCCCCCCCCACACACCATCTCTCTCTTTCTCTCTTTCTCTCTCTCTCTATCTTCAGTTCTTTTCTCACTGTCCTTCTCTAGATTTCTATTCAGGTGCTAAATCTCTCTCTCTCCCCCTTTCTCCCTCCCTCCCTCTCTTTCTTTTTTCCACTCTTCTGCCATTTCTTAGTCTCCCACTCACTTCTTAATTCACAATCTTCCCTCTTTGCCAATGACCTAATACACTCTGAAAGGGAGAAGGATGATATTCATTCATTTCTATGGCCTCACTCCTCCACACACTCCCCTCTTTGTGATCCCTCCATCTCTGTATCTGGCAGAGCCCCATTAAGAACCTCCTCTGAGCCATTATCTTGGTCTTCAGGTGCTCTATGCAGACAATGCGCTCGGCGCTGGCGAGGAGACCCCCTGCCAGGCAGAGATCACAGTGCCCTTCCTGCCTGATAAATAAAGAGAGGATTTCATTAGTGTCAAGGCAAAAAGTGCTGCGTCTGCTCGCGCCGGGCTGCTAACGCCACCCACAGAGAATAATGGACAGGGCCAACTGGACCATTTAGGGGAACAAAATAGGTGTGCGCACGGACAGTTCCGAGGGGACATCTGGGTGCTGGCGGGAGCATCCCTTCAGGGCGGAGGACAGAGGGAAGAGTTTGTGTGCGTGTGTGTGTGTGTGTGGGGGATGGGGGGGGAGGGGGGGGGTTTAGAGAGGTCATTTGGTGCTTCAACTGGCAAAGGAGTCAGATCAACACACTGCTGCAACTGGGACGACTGAGAGTGTGCAGTCCAAACACACACACACACACACACACACACACACACACACAGTGCCCTATGGCAGCAGGTCTGAATGTGGTGATGAATGGGCAGCAGGAGTGGCTTTCACAGAGCTGCCATCTCTCCCCCTACTGTGGCATCCATCAGCAGTATTAAATCAGCTCCACCTGTCAGGGACCACAACCCTACACCCCTACTAAAGCATGCTAGACCTCTACACAGAGTATACTACACCCCTACATACTACAGCATGCTACACCTCTACACACTACAGCATGCTACACCTCTACACACTACAGCATGCTACACCTCTACACACTACAGCATGCTACACCCCTACACACTCTACACCTCTACACACTACAGCATGCTACACCTCTACACACTACAGCATGCTACACCCCTACACACTACAGCATGCTACACCCCTGCACACTACAGCATGCTACACCTCTACACACTACAGCATGTTATACACAACTAAAGGGAGCATACTAAACCTTTACATGGAGCATACTACACACCTAATTTAAATATAATATAGCCTTAGATACTGCACACCTACATGGAGCATAACACAACCTTACATAGAGCATAATACACCCCTATACAGCTCTGGAACCAACTTCAAGATGACATCAAAAATGTCCTAGATTTGAAACTAGCTAGTTACAAATCTAGACTTAAGACTAAACTGTTCTCAGATGCTTTGCTGTGATTCTTGCACTTCAAATGCACTTCCCATTAATCAGAAACACTCTGTCTTTTAATGATTCTACTTTTAATCGTTTGCCTCCACACCCGCCTGGTGCAGGCAGCAAATGTCATCACAATCTATGATGATAAACAATGGATGCACCGGCAAGGGTAGAACTAAAGCATAATCTCCATAGCGATGGCAAAAGGTTTCAATGCTGGTGTGCAGAGTTGTAGTGAAAACAATCGATCCGAAGAAATCTATCGTCTGAAGCGGATGCACCACACTCATGTCAGCAACGGTGTGTAGTGGTGGGCCTTACTGTACATGGAGTAGACTACCCCCATGCACATGTGTACACACTCACTTGTAAATGTAAAGGTAAATCAGGTTTCTTGGCCAAGTATACAGTACTTGCATATAGAAGGAATTTGGTCTCTGCATTTATCCCATGAATTATTGAACACACAGAGCACACAGTGGGCACACAGTGAGGTGAAGCACACACTAACCCGGAGCAGTGAGCTGCCTACAGCGGCGCTCAGGGAGCAGTGAGGGGTTAGGTGCCTTGCTCAAGGGCACTTCAGCCGTTACTACTGCTCGGGGATCGAACTGGCAACCCTTCGGTTCCAAGCCCAGAGCCCTAACCAGTAGGCCACGACTGCCCCACACTTATGTATAAGAATCACTTTTGTCTACCTTCACCATGGATACCAACAGTGTTACTGTTACATTACATCACAATAATGTGCAAGGAGAACTTCGATCCTTTATGATTGTCCCTGTTGCGAAATCAAACCTTTCCATTCTAAAACTAATAGGCTTCCCTAAATGTAATTGCCAGAGAGGCGGAATCAAAACGAAATCACATTAGAGCCATGCATCTCCTGATTAAACGCGAGAGCGCTCCTTTACGACTGCCCCTGCCAGCCACCAAATCAATTAATGCATATTAAAGCAAATCTCATTACGCTGCTATTCACTCATGCATACACTGGGACCCTTTGACACTGAATAGCAAAGCTGTGACAGGCAGGCAAGCAGACAGACTGAGCGCAGTCAAGCTAACGGATGTGTCGAGGCGCCTTCCTAATCCGCGCAGATGAGGGCTGACGGGAGTGGAAACTGCAATCACCTTTAGACAGGGGGCAAAGAAAAGGAAACATGATGCGTTTCCTCCCCGACCCCACCCAACCAATCAGGTCTGCATACAAGTGCAGGAAACAACAATCCATCAGGCCTCTTCCTTCCAGCCCCTTGTTGACTTTCTCTCTCTCTCTCTTTCTCTCTCTCTGTTTATCCAGTACCAGAGTGAAATGAGAGCTGATTACCTGGGGGGTGTGAAATCACTGTCAGTGTGTGTGTGTGTGTGTGTTGGGGAAGGGGGGTAGCCTAATCAACCTTTAAGGAGAGATCCGCTTAATAAGGATCTTTCATTGTATGCAGACAAGGTGTGTGTGTGTGTGTGTGTGTGTGTGTGTGTGTGTCAGGGTGGTGGAAAGTGTCAGTGAATACCACCATGATTATACTCATTTCCTCTAATTCAGCTTCAAGTGAATCGGAATGAATAGCGGGTGGAGGTGTGTCTGTATCACCAAGCCCACCCCCAACCACCCACCCTGTGTTTGAATAGGGACACAAAGCCGAGTAGAAAGTGTGAAAAGCACACAATGAGACAGCATGTTTGGTGTCTGAATGACCTGTAATGGTGCTGATATCCAGCAATAATGCTTGCATAAGTAAAGAGACTCTTGTTTGTTTAGTGTGCTACTGGCAGAGGCATCGTTCGGTCAGAATTGCCATTAAATATGCTTTCAGTAGATGCTGACTCAAGAAGAAAGGGGGGGGGGTAGGAGAGACAAGAAGCAGAGGAGGCAGGGAAGAGAAGATCAAAGCAAAGGCAAAGAAGTGTGGAAAGAACGACAGACAGACTACTACGGAGGGATGTAAAGAAGAGGAAGATGAGATGAGACATAGAGAAGAGAGAAAGAGACGAATAAGCAAGACGAGAAAATGACAAGTAGAAGAAAAGGTAAAAAAAGAGGAAAGGAACTGCAGTGATTAAGGACACATACACAGTGGGTTTTAGCAATTTAGCAAGTATGGTCTGATTTATTCCAATGGAGGATTAGGTTCTCTCAGCTAATTTCCCTTCAGGTGGTTTTAGTGAATAGGTGAAAATCCCCTTGGTGTACATGGTGGAAGTACAGCATATAAGGATCAACCGACAGCTGATGTTTGTTCAGCATAGAAAGCACAAAAAAACCAAACTGGACTCTTCATATTTTCTTTGGCCAGACATCTAGTCAAGACAGAAGAGACCAGGAGGAGAAAAAGAGAGAAAGAGAGAGAGATAGAGAGAAAGGGAGAGAGAGAGAGCAGAGACCAGAGAGAGAGGAAGGGAGCAATACAAGACAGACAGAAACAGTGATGAAAGGTTAGCTTGCTTAATTGATAGAAGCCTGACAAAAATGAAGAGAAATGATTCGGTCGATCAGGGCCAGACGGAGCTCCTGGGAGACAGGCGCGTTAGTGATGAAGGCGGGATCTGACCTGAGATTGGATTTTCATTTGATTAAAGCTCTCCACCATCTGGAGACGGCCCAATCATATGGAGATCATCAGAGCGCCATGGAAACAACCAAGAAGGGGTTCGTGCCCTCGCACCAGGGTCCCGATACGCTGTAACCAAGGGTAACGGGGCACGGGGAAGATTGCGAGGGCAGATGTGATAATGTCCTTAACCTTGGAGGATCCATTCTTTTGACGACCCTCCAGCCAATATTGCAGCCCTAATAACATGTTCTCCTTAAAATGGGATTGATGTGTGCAATCATCATGCTAGGAGTTTTGGAGGTGCTCACTGACAGAGGAAATATGTCATATTGCGTCTCCATATGAGCCAGAGTGTACACATGCCACGGGTGAAAGCCACACAGACAGTGTGTCCTGCATGATTGACCAAAGGGGAGCTTATTTCCAGAGCTTTCACTGACCTCAGATGGATATGGATGAGGGGAAAGGCTGCTATGCAGTTAAATTAGGCTTTGGCTATCTCTCTCTCCCTCACTCTCTCTCTCTCTCTCTCTGTCTCTCTCCCTTACTCTCGCTCTTTCCCTCTATATCCAACTTCTCTCACTCCCTCTCCCATTTGCACTCTCCACCAGCAGAAATTGCAACTTTTTTCCGATGCCGCTGTGTCCTTGTGATGGCACAAAAACAGTATGTGGGGGTAGCGTTGGCTGAAGGTCAAGACTTTGCAGGGAAAAAGAAACTTTGTGCCACGTGTGGATGAAAAAGCTGCTCCCAGCTGGGACGGCTTTCCCCACCGGCAGATGGCCACGCAAAGTGAGAGGAGCACTTTTGTGCTTGTTTTCAAAATTTGCCTTCCAGAGATACACACACACACACACACACACACACACACACACACGAATACAGACTATGATAACATCTAACGATACACATTCACACCCACCCACAGCCAGGCAAAGTTATACGGAGATCCACTAATTAACTGACACCTAAATGTCATTTGGACAAAGGCCTTGGCGAGCTCTTGATTACAGCATCACGTCCACACACACGCACGGCTGTCAAAACGACACCCTCACCACCCCTCCTGATCAGCAGGGGCCCAAAAAGCCCCTCCGCCCAGTAATAACATTCCTTTTCACTAGGTATCTCTCCTGTCAATCTAAAGCCCTGCTATGCAATCCCCAGAGCACAGAGAAAAAAGGGTGTTTTTTTTGTCTAAGAGAGGCGGTGGAGAGGCAGGCATTCAATCAGCAATTTTTTTTCTCCCCTTTTCTCTTTAGCTTTTGGATCGCTCTCTTGTTGTGGTAATACTGGTAATCCCACCTCTTTTATCTGCTGAAGAGATAGGCAATGCACTGTGCCAGAGAAATGGCAAGAGATTTCCCTAAAGTGAGCATGTGATAAGACTGGTGTTAAAGAGATCTGCATCTACTGGCTGCAGTGATGGGACAGCCTGACTTCACACATCTTTTCGAAAGGTATTTTGCTTTCCACCAGGAAAGTTTAGAGATGTGTTCTACTCCTAAGCTGTGCACCATATTTCTGTTGCATAGAGCTGTTTCTCTCGATGATTAACAAAGGTCATAGCTGCTCTGTGTGTGTGTGTGTGTGTGTGTGTGCGAGAGAGAGAGAGAGTGTGTGTGTAGAGTGGGCTTGAGCTAGAAAGGTCATGTCACTGATTCAGCCTCAATAATTCACACTCTTACTCCAAATGTGATGCAACAGATTCTTTGATCTTTTTTGCCAATTTAGTGGATTCTTAAAGAACTGAACAACTGACCAAACAGGCAGCATATGGTTGTCCCAGCATGCAGACACCACATGTATTTATACACGCACACATATGTTCCAGAATTAATAGTAGACCTATTGCCTGGTTGACACCAGATCATTTCTCAAATCTCAAATTGAGATTGAGAGTGGGTGTGGGAAGTCGTCATTAATTTACGACTTCCAGGAAGTGTAACGAGCAGTGAAATTAAACATTGGTGCATCAAACTCTTACCAAATCACTTCAGAAGTGCAGAAAACCCATCTTGTAAACAAATGTTTTAAATGCAGTTGTTCTACAGTTGCAGAACTCTGTTTAACCTTGTCACTATCAGCACAGCCATTGGTTGTGTTGAATGCACTGCTCTATCTGTCATCAAATGAAGCCTGTCCCATACTGGATAAATCATTGCGATCCTGGGTTTTTGTTGTTTCTGAAACGGTATCAATGGGATCCTTTCCAGATGGACCTGCAGAGCAAATTCAAATCTGCTAACAGGTTCATCTGGGTTCACACAGGGTAGTAGACCTACAGTATGCAATACAGTTACGTATTATCTACTTAACAATATCTGAATGTGTGCAGCCATTTACATTAAAGAACTCCACCTTGATGCACTTTCAGGTTTGATGCAAAATACATTATTGTAAGCAAAGGACAGTTATGTGTACAGTTAAACAAGCTTTCACAATGTAACATACTGTGTCTCAGTGTGTGAGAGCTCCATGACATTTGACCTCTGACCTTCATGCTGCTATCATCAGGCTGAAACAGGTGAAGAGACAGTTTGTTATATCAATGGGCTGAACTCATCTTAGTGCTTCCAAAAAAAGCCTCTTTGGCATGGCTAGGGCTTGGACAGTATCTGGCATCTCAAGATGGTGTCCAACTGTTCGGCTTTGCTTCCGTCCAAGCACACACAATTACAGTATGTGGGGAATCGTGATCCCAGCTTCCTGTTATCTAACTATGGCTAGGATCGAGAAAGTGTGCGTGGGTAAGGCAGTCTCTGCCCAATCTTTCCTCAACAAGCCAATGGCAGTTCTGCCAGCCAGTCCACTGGCATGGCATTCTGGTGTAGCGATGCCAGCCCGAAGAGGAAACTGGCACAGTGGGAATGGCAGGGGAAGCGGAGTTCAGCCCAAACCTGCCACGGTATCTCTCAGACAGCACGACTGCTGCAGAAGTGGCGCCATCTTATCACCGTGCGTGCACCCCCCAGTCGAATATCCACAGCTGACCCCCGCAGCGTGCCATCACCTCTGGTCAGTCCACTCTCTCCACACAGCGGATCAGTTACACCAGATGGACACCTGCGGGCACAGCGCAGCAGCGTGGGCAAGACTGGGCAAGACTGGGCATCCTCTGTCAGGGGTGGAGAAAATGAGGCCAGGCTGTTGCTGTAAAATAACCAGCACTGTGTCCTCCTCAAGAGGTTTTAAGATCCAGAATGGTGAATAGGAATTCTCCCTAGGCTTGGATCATATAGCAGCCTCTTCTTCTCCACAGTGCAGGGGTAGGCAGAGCAGTGTAAAATGCCCCGGGAGTTAAGAGAACTCGTTTGGTTCTGCTAAAAAATGACTGTACTGAAGCAGGATCTTGTGGAGGGATTGGGAGGGGGTAGGGGTTGACTTTATCTCAAAGTCAATCTCAAGACAATAACACCAGCCACGCATTTTAGATCACAGGTGTCCTACGTGGTGTGCACACAATCTGTCTCCTTGCTGGCAGAATGATCATTATTTCAAATTATTATTAAATCATTGTTAAATAAATGTACCACAGATGTTAACGAACATGGCCAGGACAGAATACCTAGCAAACCGCGAACATTAACGGCAGGTAAGCAGCCGTTTAAGTAAAGCGCAGCCGTCAACGGCGAAGCCGACGGACAGGTGAGCAGGGGGTGTCGTCGACAAACAGCGGGTCTCGGCGGGCCTCCCTGCGCCAGATGTGCGTGGCAGGGCCCAGGGAATGACGCGCCTGTCGGCTTGCGCACCTGTCAGCCGCTCGTCTGCTTCCCCTCTTAGCGCCTCGTGTGGCGGCACGGTGTGAACGGAACGCACCATGTTTCTGCCGAGGACAAACCAGCTCGTTGATGATGACAGCAGATGCTCTGGAGAAAGAGGTCGGCGCTGTCTGACAAACGACAGCTGCAGTGGGTCCCCAAAGCCACTCAGCAAAAAGACCTTCTCAGTATGATATGAAGGTGTCACATGTGATAGGCCATTCAGCATGTACAGTGATATAAGTAGAACTAGCGACTGAACACACATCAGTGCAAGAGACTACAGATTAATATCATAAAGAACTGAGTCTGGATGTAATAATACATCTTCTATATCACATGATGGTAAGTGATGAGAACAGTCATATCGCTAACTGGTTGTTTGCACTAAATCCATGAAAAAAATGCTGCTGAACCAGAGATCAGAGAATCTGCAGGAAATAAATACTCTCTACTTTGACATCATAGGTATATAGATGGAGAGTTCTGAGGCAGGATACATATTTGCCCTCTGAGTGTATGTGCTTTCAGACCTGGGTAGCAAAAAACACTTCAAAAGGCCCCCATAACTGTAGAACCTTTGATCCGAAAATCTGTCAGGCTACAAGGCATCCTGGAAAAGCCTGAGATACTGCAGCCTTGTGAGGGAGTGTGTATAGTTAGGAGCAATGCACAGGTACTGGGGATATTAACAGTAGCATGCAAAGGCTCCTTCAAAAAAAGAGAGACTCTCCAGTGCTTATTAAACAGAAAAGGAAAACAAGAACAGCCAAACTCACCCAAACCCTTAGCTGTCTTTTAAAGGCTCATATATCAACCCCCAGACAGCGTGTCTCTTTGGCTTGCATGTCTGCTCTCCTCCTTGTCTAAACACCCCCCCCCCCCCCCCCCCCCCCCGCCCCACACACACACACACACACACACACACACACAAAGCGCAGTGAGTGGGCTGAGTGGTCAAAGAGCATCTCTCTCAGGGGCTCGCTGTAATGGAAGGCTATCAGCTGATCTGAACGAAAATGAGAGGAAGACAAGATTCCCTTTCTTCCTTCTCCCAGAGTCCTGCAGGCTGGCCTGCCCCCACAAGTTAAAGTTAAAAAACAATACAGAACAGGCTGATTTTGATGGCACAAACAGGCAGACATACGTTTGAAGAGTGCAATCGCAGGTCGGACACTGACGCTTTGGCTCAATGCCGTATTGTTATCTTTTGGATCTGACAGGAAAAAAACAAGCTAAAGCATTGGAGACAAAGCAGCTGCCCGCAGCCCTGCAGCGTTCACAAGCACTCTCCTCTTTCCGCTGCTCACCGCTGCACACAGCTTATCGCCAAGCCAAACATGTGTGTTTACCTACCCTGTTTACAGCCTTGATTGAGCAAACAGAGAGAAGCACAACAGCACCCACCTCAAGATCCCCCATTCATTGCATTCGCATGCCAGTGCCAACAAAAAAAAAATCACATTTTCCTAATTTCTCTCTTTTAATACAGAACACTTGGCCAAACCTAGTTAAAACCAGATTTAGAGCGAGGGAGAACAAAAGAGCGGGAGAAAAAAGCAGTAAATATTAAAAGGGAGCGGCAGACCCAAATCTCTTCGCCTCAGGCCCAAGCTATGTTTTAATTAGCCAGGGACCCCTGGGATAGGACAGAGTAACTGGAAGGAACCTAAGGGTGCCAAAAGCAGTTTCAGCCGCTTAAAACCGAGTCCCCCGCTGTCTTCTGATGTTTTCTTCATTGATATACTTTCTTCTACTCTAGATGAAATATAACAGAATAGTTTCAACAGCAAGAAGGTTCTGGTCTATGGTCTATATTATTCACCATAAAAGCATTCAGATTTATGTACTCTATATAAGGCGCCTTTATGAGGAGTGCTTCCAAACTTGATGGGGAAAGCTTCAAAGTTTATGAGGATTTTTTTTTTTGTAAAAATAACTAGGGTGAATAAATTTTGTATAACTTTGGATCACAGAGAAAGGTTAGAACTAATGGCCGAGAGACGTTATGTGTGAGACCTCAAACAGCTTACCAAGATCCCACACTCCCTGTGTTGACCATTAGTTCAGAGACCTTCCTGTGTAAGTGTGAAGTTTGCAACAAAAAAAAACAAGAACAGTTCTAATAACAGTTCTAATGAGAGAAGGCCCTCTGACAGAGCCCCTTATGCATTCTTCCATTTTAATTGGACTATTTCCAGCTGATTCTCCAGGTTCCCTTCTTCTGATTGTGATTCTCCTGCCTGAGCACTGAGCTACGTTCACCCCACCTAACAAGGCCAGATCAGGGCGTCTCAGTCCAATCTCTGTCCATGCTGCCTGATACTAACTTCAGACACATGGTAGAACAAGAGGGAGCACAAGTAACAAACGCAAAGACCCAGTTCAGGGAGCAGGGACATCTCTGCAGGCTCTAACATGTTTCTGACCAGACGCACGTGGGGATGTCGGGGTCGGAGCAGGGAGAGGCATTAAGCGAAACGTCTGACCAGCTTGCATCACCGGGGCCACACGCTCACACCTTAAATAAACCGCGAGGCCCCGACAACCTCGGGCCACTCCTGTGAGACTTCACACATGAGCGAGCAACGGCAATCTCTCAGGATGGCAGGGTAGGGAGGCGCTGGTGTTTAGTGGCGCTCCACAGCTGTCTGTCGGTGAGCGTGACTAATTACTGGCCATGTGGCCCTGGGCACACACACCCTCTCTCACCCCAGCGCTCCCTCCGATCCAATGCTGGACCACAACATAATTTCTACCATCAACCCTCAAGGGATGGACTTATAACCCGCTCAGACATCTGGGTATTTCTGCCCCTAGATTTTTTTTTTAACAACCACTGGCACATACTCTGAATTAATGAGATGGCCCTTTGATGGCAGGCCATTGGAAATCTGGGACACATTTATAATGTAGGTGAACAACACAGCAGAATAGGCCTGTGCATTTGGCCTCCAATGGTTATTCCTGCAGGCTTTCAGAGACCATTGCCTTGGAAAGGCAGTCCCCTCAACGCCCTTCAGTACAAATGCCAACACTAGCTTGCCAATTTAGAGTAAACAGACATCCCTAAATGCCTGTTGTCTTCCCAGCAACGTGAATGACAATAATTACCCCCAAAACTAATGAGTCAGAAACCTGCCGAGCATCAAAAATAGCAATTAAACCTCCTAACACAAGGGCCAACAGGCAGTGGCAGTCTAACCGTGCTTCAGGTCTTTGACACTGTACACACACAAGTGTGACAGTAGCAGGTGTTTATGTCGGTGTTTGGCTGTGTGTACATGCGCATGCATATTTGAATGATTACATGCTGGTAGTGACAAAATGGGACTAAATAAATCAATCTTTGCAATCCTCCTAGTCCTATGTGTTTTTGTGCAGAGCTTTGTGTGTGTGTGTGTGTGTGTGTGTGTGTGTGTGTGTGTGTGTATGTGAGAGAGAGAGAGAGAGAGAGAGAGTGTGAGTGAGTGTGTATGTGTGTGTGTGTGTGTGTGTGTGTGTGTGAATGTTAAGTGAGATCATTTCTATCCATGTGTACCTGCCAGCCGCCGGTCAGCATGGGACTGGCTTTTAGAGACCTGACAAGCCTGACAGTATGAATGTCCTTTCCTGACACAGCTGGCAGAATAAAGAAATGACATCTCTCATTTTAGCAGAATGTCAGAAATGGCAGCCAAAAGAAGTGAATAATACATAACCCTGTTCAGACCTGGATAGGCAAGAGAGATACAGATATAGACAGAGAGAGAGGGAGAAAGAGAGGGAGAGAGAGAAAGAAAGAGAGAGACATGTAGAGTAAGAGAGATGGCAAGAGAGGGAGAGAGGCAGCTCTACACTGTCATGCTTCAGTAACTTGTGCAGTCATCCCCTTGATTTGGCACCGTTGCATAAGTGTCCAAAAAACAGCAGAGAGGACAGGATCACAGGTGGGGACTGGTACAGGTGTGTAAGAACCACATTTCAGAACCAATGAGGGAACTGGAAGTGGTCGAAGGAAATCGTGAAGCTCTCTGCGATTGATTATAGAACCCCTGCAAACCTAATAAATCTGACTGCTCTGCTGAACGGTTAGGATTAGTTATTGTTGCCGTAGAAGCTAATCAACTGAAGTGGCAAGCTACAGAAGAACTAACTATTGTGTTTTATTGTGGTGGACAGCTGATTTTAATAATAGTCTGAATTAGACAGCTAAAACCTTCTGTGGCTTTGATAAGTTGTTTAGTCCTCAGATGAGTACAGCAGTCTGGGTCAGCACTGTAGCCTCTGACCAAGTTGCAGACTAGGATCATTAGTTGTGTTCTTAGGAACCGTCCAAAATTAATCTGCAGAGGAGGAGACCTGTGTACACTATCCCTAGAGATAAGGAGTCTAATAAGGTGTGATTGGAGGCACTCTCATAAACTGTATTGTGGGTAGGCTTATATCAGCCTACCAAAGACAGAAATATTACATCGAAGTGAAACTTTTCCATATTAAATGGAGTCAGATTTATTAGGTATATAGGGATTCTATAATCAATTGTTATTTTTTTGACAGCGCGCGAGAGTTTCACGATTTCCTTCGACCACTTCCAGTTCCCTCATTGGTTCTGAAAAGTGGTTCTTCCAGGTGTATGAAGGTACAAACAGCAGCACACAGGCGGAATGAGACATTACCATGGCCAGACGTCTTAACCGTCCTACTGGAGGAAGCAGCTTATTTGTCCTCTTTTGTTGTCAGTACATCTTACAAAGAATGGGCACTACATTCTGATTGTGTACCTCTGCTTTTGCAGGAAAAGGCTCTCAGAATAAATGTGTTTCCTTTAAAAGAAATATAGGCATCTTGCTGCCCAGAGTTTGTGTAGTGACTAACAATACCTCTAAGAGCGTACAGACTCTGGAGGCAGACGTGTGTTTCTGAGAGACAGAGAACAACAGAAGCCTCAGTCCTCAGGAGAATAGCAAGTTAAAGGGGTCAAATGCATCCTGTGCTTTCAGGGGTCACAGCGAGGACGTTTTCTCTCAGATCTGTCAGGTGCACAGAGGGGTGAAACCAATGCAATGTCTTGCAGCTTTCACTCTTCATTTCACTACTGCACACCCACGGTCTCATTCCATTTAGTCTCTCACTTGCACTCGCTCCCAACCTGTCTTTGTCCAGCTCTCTTTTCTCTGGCTTTCTTTTCCTCACTCATTATTTGACTGTCGTCACTGTCCTCCTCCTCCTCCTTGCCCCCCCCCAACCCCCACCCCACTCCTTCTGCAGTCAGGAAATGAAAGGGGCTTTTTCTGGCTGGGCTGCAGCAAACTCTCTGCAGTCTCCCTGGAAGCCAACGGCCACTGCAGTCTGTCTGCCCGAGCACCACCCCAGCCCCGCTGACTTCCAGTGATGCCAACGTCCCGCGAGGCAGACACTCTCCAATCACTCCAAAAAAGCACCCCCACCCTGACAATGCGCAACATCGAAAGTAGATCTGACACGGTGCATGAGGACGGTTATTCCTGTACCCTTTTTTTCACTCTCGTTTGACTGTGTTTAATAAATTATAAGGTCTTAGGCAGGGCCTACTGTTGCATGATGGGAAAGTGTGGGAGTCAGCATCTTTTTACTTCATGTCATCCAGCACAAATGTGAGCAGCTTTCTACTGCTGCCAGTCTAAGGCTGAGTACTGAATACTGAAATTGAGAGAGAGAGAGCAAGAGAGTGAAGGAGAGGCATTGAAAGAGAGAAGCACAAGAAACCCATAGAGAGAGATATTTGCATTTAACAGTCTTATCCAAAAACGAGGATTATCTGTTCCAGTAAAACCTAAGCATGGCAATTGGGTACTGTAAACAGGCTGGCAGGCTCTATCTTGCTAACACTCTCTCTTTCTCTCCTTCTGTTTATCTCTCTCTCTCTCTCCCTCTGTTTTTCTCCCTTACTCTTTCCAAATCTGGCATCTGTCTTTGTTTGTCGTTTTCACACTTACACTGCATGTTCTCTCTCACTCTATCTGTTTCTCTTATCCCTCTCCATCTCTAGCCAGCATCGGAGACTGACTGTGACCAGGCTCCCAGTCTAATGAGCCCCTGAGGTGGGCTGCATCTGGGCCGGACCTGGCCCAGCGTCTGCTGGTTGTCTATGTAGCTGTAGTAACTGGCTGTGAGAGGAAGAGGAGAAAAAGAGGGGAAGAGCGCAAAGTACGGTGCTGCACTCACGACTCAAAGTGGGAGAATGAAGCCAATTAAATTTCCATTACCACCCACGTGTCTGTAATTACCGCTACTTCTCTCTCTCTATCTATCTCTCGTTCTCGCTCTCCATTTTCCTCTCTCCGCTTCTCTTTTTTATCAATTTCTCTTTGTCTTTCCATTTACCTCTCCATCTCTCTCTTCATTTCTCTATTTCTTTCCTTTTCCGTCCATTTCTCTTTGCACCTCCCTCTTCATCTCTCTCTCTCTCTCTCTCTTCTTTTCTCTTCTCTTACAAGTGCACAGCAGTGATCCATTTAATATTTGAAGAGGTGCGTGCAGAGATGTGGATGTTTGGGCGCGTTCGGCAGGGCAGGGCTACGGCAGGGCCCTGTCTGTCCTCTCGGGGGCCTCCAGATTGATGGGGTCGGGAGGCTTAATCAGCGGCTGGCCATGCTCTCGTGTCGGGAGCACAGCTGATAAAAGCTCCAGGGGCCACAGAGGCATGTCATCTCAGCAATAAAGCACACCCTAATGACCAGCAGCCCCTCCAAACACACACACTCATATACACCGTCTACCATGGCCATCAACCTGATGAGCCCCAGTGGAGGGGGGAGGTGCAGAGCAAATAACAAGTAACAGCCTATCATATATGTTATTCTCTGCATACAGGCCTCCCATTTCGACGTGATTGCATACAATTGTCTTTCTTTTTGTCCTTGTGGGGGAGAGAATGTTTAACATGGACAGGCTTATCTCTTCCAGAGCTGCAGTGAAATGAAATAGCTGCATTGAAACCGGGCCATTGCTGTGAAAGTGGGGGGCTGGGGGGGTTGATTGAATCGCAGTGAGTTGGTGCCAGAGCTTGGCATCAGGCTACAGCTCCCCCAGTATGGCTCCACCTCCACCACCATCACTTCAATCTTCCACCCCACCACCAACACTGCTACCACCCCCTCGCTCACTCATTACTGAAGTCATACAGTCACTCCCCAGAGAAAGAGAGAGAGAGAGAGAGAGAGAGAAAGCAGCGTTTAAAAATAAACTCTTCTAGCTGTGTACACTGAATAACAAGGTTTCTCTTTAACAAGGTTGGGTTGGGCTGTTTCTGAGTGTTTTCTGTTCTTTTTTCTTCAGCAATTTGTTTTCTTTCAAAAACACTTCTAGGACACACGGACAGCCTCCAGGTTGGATACCTTCAAAAAACAGTGACTACTGAAAAAAATGCGGTTTTCTTTGAAATCCACAACCACAATAAATCCCCCCAAAAAACATATTTGCAAGATTTATTGCAGAAGCCCAACATGAAGTGCTCTGAATGATTTCATTTTTCAGTACTGCAATCCATGCCATGAATTTTGAATTCATTTAGAACAGGGATTCCCAAACTGTGGTACGTGTACCCCCGGTGGTACACAAGCTTCCACTAGGGGGTACACGAGATGAAAAGAGCAATGTCGGAAAGGTGTTAAAAAATATATTTTTTAAATCTTAAGCCATGTTCTCTTTGTTCTTTGTGTTTCATAATGTTGTTCTCCGCCCAGTTGCACATTTTGATTTTGTTATTTGTTATCACGTAGAGCGGCTAATTAAATATGATGCCTGGAATGTGTCAATAGAATGTGTTACGTTTTTATGTGTCGGATGGTAGGGGTTCGCGAGCCGAGTCAGGATGTAGGTGGTGGTACGCGGGGAAAAAAGTTTGGGAACTGCTGATTTAGAACATTATCAACTATAGCACACTCTCAAAAATGTTCACGCCCACAGACACATGCAGGAAGGCATGCATTCACACACACACACACACACACACACACACACACACACACACACACACACAGACACACACACACACACACTTAATACAAGCAATATGGCCATTTGGCAGCAATATAAAGTGGTGTGTTTTCAGTAGGTTTCTTGTTAGTTTTTTTCTCCTCCGATATGGCACCAGAACAGACGAGAGCCTGAGGGAATCAAAGAGTGGCTAGGCTGGCGGTACACATACACACACTACAGAGTTAAGCAAGCACACACACACACACACACACACACACACGCACACACACACACACACAAACACACACAAACACACACAAACACATACGCGCGTGCATGTGGCGCACGGCCCCACAGCCCCACAGAACTCTGTGTGTTAACCACTGAGCAACCGTTATCTCACATACAACAAAACACAGCCACCTCCTACCAGACACTGCCCACCACCACACACTGGCTGCCACACTCTCAGAACAAGACTGCACAATATTTGCTGCATAGGTGCTTTAAAAAGTCAGGAAACATGTAGTAGGACCTTTTTCCCCACAATAAAAGCTAAACCTGGGCTTTTATAGAGAGTTCTTTGATTTTGAACTAATGGAGCTGTCCAGTGCTGAAATCTGAGAGACGGCCAAAATGACAGCACAAACAATCCACTTCCGACTTAAACTGAGAAGTAAAATGGTGAAGGGCTCCTCAATGGCTCTAAATGTAAGACATCAAAGTGTTAGCTAAGCAGCTAAGCTATGACAGAGTTAATAGACTCAGGCATAGGGATGCGGATGACGTGAAAAAGCAAAAGTAACAAATTAAAAGGTAAACAAAGTAAAAGTTGCTTTCAACGTGGTGGAGAGGCAGAACTGGTGCTCTGAATACTGGTTCTGTTGTTTCTGGCGGTTTCTCCTGTTGATGCATTAAACCGCAATCTGGATTACACCTGCTTTTATAAGGCGGAATATTTTCACCACAAAATAGACGTGCACTGTTCTCTTACATATGCCAGAAAACCTAATCAATCGCTCGTCACACTTCTCCTCCATATGTTTGCAAAATACTCTCACCTTTTCCTCAACCTTCCCATAAATGCATATATGCATGAGTGTGAAAAGCACAGCTTGCCTGACAGCTCTCGCGTGCCCAGCAAAATGCGCTTTCATTCATTTGAGGTCTGTTCGTACATAACAACGTCATATTTTAAGGTGCAAATAAAGCATGAAACAGGCATTAATGTCTTGGTACATTTGCTCCAGAGGGTGTTGGTTGGTTGGTTAATTAAGTAAACACATTAATTAAAATTTAATCTTTAATTAATTAATCAAAATTATATTCAGCAGTCACAGAGTGTATTGGCATCACTCAAGTGTTTGACATAATGGTGTTGTGTGAATGACAAATGACAACTGTGAAACACCATATAGTACACAAACAACACTGACAGCATTATGTTTTACATGCATTGACTGATGAGGAGAAAATACACATCATGAAGGCATAATGACCCTGCAAAGTAGAAACAAACAGGAGACTCGGATAGAGGGAGAGGGAGTCACTCACCATCCTTATCCGCTCGCCGGAAAATCTGAAACACACAGCACACACAACATTCACCAAATAGCACCCATCAGTATAACACTGGGAGTAAGGCCCACAGGCATCACACGTCACTGATAGCAACAATCACGGTAAATAATAGTGTTATTATCATTGATGACAACTCATTTCACAAACATTCAGTTAGGGTCAAATGCAATTTTAAGATTCAATGGAGCACGTCTTGTTCTTTGTATTAAACAGAAACAAAGGTATTATTACGCATGGCTTGGTGAACGATTGAGACGCTCCATGAGTAAATCACAAAAGAAAGCTGATTACACTGTCCTCTCACATGTGAAATAGAGCACTTACAACTCACAGGTAGAAAGAGAGAGAGAGAGAGAGAGAGAGAGAGAGAAAGAAAGAGAGAGAGAGAGGTGGGGGGAGGGCTATGGCTATTGATCCATAATGTCTGGGAATGCGCTGTAGAGAGGGCAAGGCTCAGTCGAATACCTCATCAATGCTGACCCTCCACCTGCTCCTTAGTGGAGAGGATCATCTGAGATCAGTTAGTGTCCAGCTCTAGCACCGAGTCTGTGTGCACTGGTTATGTGCCAGAGGGCTTCTGTGCTACTGTGAGGCTGTATGGGACGTCAGGTTATACTGTTTTTATATATAGAAAATGCAAAGCTGTTTACTGAGTGAGAACCTGTGTGCGCCGAGTACATAGTCTATGCCTGAATCTGGAAATACAGTTTAAACTACCCTGAAACAGCCTTGGGTCGTCACTGTGAAAAAGCATCTCGGGTGGACTTGAATGGTCTGAGAATGCTGCATTCAGTGGATGAAGACAGGCACAATGCTTCCATCCAGCTGATCTCCAGCAGACACCTGAGTGGATGCTGGAAGCATCAGCAGAGAGAGAGAGAGAGAGAGAGAGAAAGAGAAAGAGAGAGAGTGAGAGAAAGAGTGAGAGAGAGAGGCAGAAGGAGCGATGTCTGGACGAAAGGATGACCAGAGTGCAGCGAGGGGATAAAAAGGTCGCTTCTTTCAGATTGTTGTGGTAGATGACAGATGCGCCGATGGCGATTCTCTGCCGCATTCCTCTCCGCCACTCAGGCAAGCATTGGAGCATTTCCCTGAACAATTTCTAATCAATACCACTATTTATCTGGCCTGGGGGGTGTGGGGGTGGTGGGAGCGCAATTGGTGCCATGAAAACCACTGTTAGTATCTTTTGAATTCATTCAAAGGGGGTGGCGTTCGCTAGGTCAGCGCAATCTCCACTGATCTATGTGTGCTATTGGCATGCATTGGATTGCTGTACAGAGGGAGAGAATGGAAGTGTAGAGAACACAGAGAGAGAGAGTGAGAGGTTGAAAATAAAGGCACGAGGAAAAAAAAATCAATGAGGCACTTAACCAAGAAGATCAAGATGGTGCAACGGCCCCATGCACATAGGCTGTTATTTTACAGACTCTGAGGAGCACATTCTAAATGAATGCACAGATGCACTTTATCAATGGAGTAAAGTAGCCAATTGGAAAGAAATAACATTCTCTGAAACAGGTGATAGATCTGTAGTGTATCTGATGCTGACAGCAGCTTGGATGCTGGGTTTCAGAAATGATTTTCAGTGCAGATATGCAGTCTGTGTGATAAAAAAAAGACAAAAAATGGGTCAAAATTGGTAATGTGTGTGCTTGTGCATGTGTGTATATTTGAGTATGTGTATGTGAGTGTGTGAGTGTACATGTGCACATGTGAAAAGAGGTGTGTGCTGGTGCCCTGATCATCCATTTGTCGGGCAGAAGATGGTGCTGTGTCAGATAATGTAGGTGACCCACTTTGCCTCAACCTCCGCACAAAGATTTTCTTTTGACAGAAAAAAGGGGACAAAAACCCACCAGCAAAGTGCTCATCTGAACTTCAAAGGCAAGAGCATGACTTCAGAGAGCACCAGCCAGAACCGAAACAATTAAGGAAGCTCCCGCACTACTCGACAGAGGCACAGTCACTCTGTGTATAAAATGTTGAAATAAAAATGATTTGCTAGATATCCTACCATACGTAATAATTATTCCTAATATTTTCAGTGCTATTGATAAAGATGTGAGCAAATTAGAGATGCACTGCAATGAATATTTCTGCAATTTATGACTATGCTTATGATTATTTCAGGATGTGTACATTAGTACTCCTTATAAGAAGTTGATAGTGTTGATTGTGTAGAGAAAGGGAGAAGTAAGATCAATGCAGAGCAATAGATCAATGCATCAGCTTTCCCTCCATGAAGATGTAGGCAATTATATATCAGAGAGAGAGAGAGAGAATGTCTATTTCTATTAACCCCAGGCTCATGAAAACTCTGGTGTGTCTCATTCTGCAGCAGATTTACTGAGCGAGGCACCACCACACTCAGATCTGCTATGACTAAAAGCAGTCACTGACAAATAATCAGAGAGGAAGAGGGAGGGGGAGGGGGCTGTGAGAGTGGAGAGCGCAATACAGGGGGAATCAGAAGCAATCGAGGGGAGAAACAGGGGTGTGTTCAAATCTGTGAGCGAGGAAGAGAGAAAGAAGAGATAGAAGAGATAGAGAGAGAGAGAGAGAGAGAGAGAGAGTATGGGTGAGATGGCTGAGCATGTGAGCTCCTTATTAGGAATGGTCAGTGCTGTGGTGCTGGCCCTGGTCCTGCCCCTGCTCCCGCCAGGTAAAGAGTTGTCACTAAAGAAATCTCCAGCAATCAGCCGCACTCACAGAGACCACAATGGCTCTCCATAAAACCAGCAGTGCATAATCAGCACTGTAGAACTAACACACACACATACGCGCACACACACACACACAAATACACACATACGCGCGCACACACACACACACACAAATACACACATATGCGCACGCGCGCGCACACACACGCACACACACACACACAGAGCTACTGCAGAATTCTAAATGACACCCAAAGGAGTGGAGGGAGGTTATATAGATTCAGAGCAGCTTTGGTTGGTTTGATTGGGCAAGGGAGACATCAAATCTCTCTACTGAGACTCGATTTACTGGGCAAATAGCAAAATTATTTATAAAGCAAAGTTCAAACCAATAATCAACCTAAACCTTTCGCAAATGCTAAATGCATCTAATAAGCCCCATTTAATTAAACCTATTGGATTGAAGGGCATCCAACAGAGACCTTAACTTTGTTTAGGTTAAACAAACTAAAGAGCCCTAGTCCAGGCTTACATATTAATAATAAAAGCAAATAATGAGATGCCTTTCCGTTTTTTTCCGAGTTAACGAGTTAATCTGCACAGACCAGCGTCTCCTTAAACTACATGCAGCCTGCTGGACCAGACCTTACATACTGCTCTGCGAAGAGTTTGAAAGCATTAACTGATAGAAAGCATTTCACCACACATTTCAGCATATTAGCAGCAAATATCTCCCCTTGCCTGAACTTTTCTCCGCATTTACGTATTTAAGGTAGATGTGCCACAAGAGTCCTGGCACTGCGATAGATCATACGTTACATGATGAGAGGATTGCAATACAGGAAGGCATTTTGACTCCAGACGAAGTCTCCTTTTTTGGTGCTTCTGCGTTTGATTGACAAAAAAGTGTATTACTTTTGACAGAAACAGCAATGGAAGATAGTGAAATGAAATCCACCAGCAACGGTCTCGGATTCGGAAGGCAATCAAATCCCTAGCAGGCACCTGCGCTCCGAGTGAGTTGTTGTTCCCTTCAGAAAGATCTCGCGCCTCTCGTTTCACCGCGTTGCTGTCTGCGCTCTCCTCCCTTGCACTTTGACATCGCTTTTCCCTCACTGTATCTCCAACTATTCGCCTAATTAAACCTCTACTTCCATCCACTTTCTCATTTTCCTGAAACAATATTTACAACAACGCCGCCGGTCTTAAATTTTAATTCGCTTTTAATACACCACAAGAGTATTTGCGCACCTAGTTCTGTATCGCTGGCTGGGCGTGAACTATTTCCTTTCGCTCTCATATTAACTTTCACCGCTTAAAGCACTATTGCTTTCTCTGGAGAAAAAAACATCAGATACACATCATTATTGAGCACCGATTAAAAATACAGAGGCAACACTTTGACCTACTAAATCAATACTACTGAGACCTCTCCTCTGTAGGCTGCGTTGCTGCGCAATTACGCACACTGCAAAACCTTAATAAATTATTTAAAGTACGGACTGCTCGACAGATGTGTTTCAGTAAAATTACAATAATGTGAGAACAATTAGACTTCCCATTTTAATAGAACATTTGTCTATCCAGCCATATGGTTGGGTACTCTCGGTTTTAATGAACCTGAATAAAAAACAGTTTTTAAACCATGCATGCACAGGAAATACAAAGAATATGGGCGCACCCATCCCCCTTTGCTGAGGTTCCAAAACTGGCAAATGAGCCGGGCCACTTCAACAGTATGATTGCGAATAATTAGCTACAGAATATTTCAAGTGACACATTCTGAATATCTTCATCAATCTCTGTCAAAGGAAAGTAGCCTATTATGTGCATTTATGCTTTAAATGTTTTCAAGATAAACTACATATTTTCTCTTTAATGCGCTGTGGTCACCATTTAAAGCAAAACCAACGCTTCGAAATGAGCGTTTTGGCAACTTCAGAGAGTAAATAAACTCTAGCGATCTGAACAAGTGTACACACTGTAAAAGTCAAAAGTGACAACTTCAAATACACAACAAACTGAAATACATATTATAAAGCAGTGGAAATAATCAATGGGTTGTTGAGGGACACCTACATCTAAAATGACAGAGATGCCTTTCCGTGGCTCGGGGGCGAAGAACTGCTCCTGGGCCATTGCCGCCTCTTCTTTGGCGTATTCCCGGGTAGAGATGCTCTTGTTGTCGCTCATCTTGGTGACTATCCAGCGGACAAGCCCGTCGATTCCACCGGGCTGGCTACCGCTGTTTCCGGACTGTGCAGCCGTCGCTGTCTCGCTGTCCTGGGCCCCGGATTTGGGCTGTTCTTTGCTTTCCTGTGCCCGGAGTTTGGCTTGTTCTTTGTGGAGCAGTTTGTGGACTCCGTCCCTGCAGTAACGCGCTGCTTGCTCACACATCCTTTTGCCGCGGAGCGTTCATGCTGCGCGCTATGGGAACGATCCCTCCCCCCTCGCTTACATCATCAGCGCGCTGCTGAACATTGCGAAAACACCACCCACTCCAATGTCCGGCTGAAAGTTTAGCGTAGTTTAATATTGAGACAAGTGGTCCACGTCCAGATTTTACGCAGCGGTTGGAAATAGAAGCAACGCGTAAATGGTTGAACTGCATTTTATAGATGACCAAAACGGCTTGACTTTTGGTGTGGTATTTACGTTGGATTACTGAAATAGGCCTATGGTTAAAATAAATATAGCTAATTGTATGGACTGTCTCACACTCTATACGACCGTATCTATATTTGGGTTTCGGCAGCCGGAATCATTCAGCTATCCCAGCCTTCACGGAGATAGGAAGGACTGGGGTGAGGATAATGGGGTCCCTAGGTTCAAGCGCGGAGCCCTCAGCACATGCTATAGGCCCAGTGGCGCAAACAGTTGGTATGCGCTATATGCGGCGCATAGGGGCGCAGCTCGATGGGGGCGCCAAAGCGATGGTAAAATATATATATATATATATATATATATATATATATATATATATATATATATATATAAATAATATAAATGGGAATATCCATGACCAATCCCACGATCACGAGTGCCATATTGCTTTTATACAACAATTCTACCACAAACTAAATAATCTGAAAACACCCCAATATTGTTTAAAAATGTTAATTTCGACATCGTTCTTATGCATCAAAAAACAGTTCCCTTTTCAATAGACAGCGTCTTGGTTGCTAGGTAACCAACATTCCAGATCCCTCTTTACGGGTCTTTGTGGTTTACGTGTCTTCTTGAAAGAAATGTTGAAAGTCGGGCTGACATCACATTCATATCTAGCTTTGCTGCATGCATGTTACAAGGACACTGGGCCATGTTATGTAAGGGACATGCTACTGCAAAAAAACGGAAACATAGCCTACATTGCAGAACCACTCAACTTTATTAATTTAACACTACTGTGCACATATGTTTTTCTGACACGATGCTAGCACGTTAACAGCGGTTAGCTAACTATGCTAACGTTAGTTATCTACAGGTCTCCTCCAAGTGACAATCCTATTATAGGCCCTACACAATGCTGGCAATGCTGAGAACAATTAGCATCCTCGTTTATCTTACTTACATTGAGTTGACTGTGTAGCTTAATCCACAGATGTGGTGAAGCACTGTTTCGTTATGGTTTGCTAAGGAGTAACCCATTGCTTAAAATAGTGGAGAGCTGGGATGAGAACATTGTGTCAAATCTTCGCATTGTATCGCGGAGTGATTTATTATTAGCTGTGCAAAGTCTGAGTTGAAATGTCCAGGGATATTCCAACTCATGAAACGTCTCTCGGCCAATCAGAAACAAATAAATAGTTCAATAGAACCCAATTGTTGTATAAAACATTTTAGAGGACTAACAGGCTAGAGGAGGCGCCCTATCTCATAAGATTCCATTATAGAATTTTGACATAGAAGAGGGAGTGGGGGCGCCGTGAGCGCTGGGCGAGCAGATAGGCCTACGAGTAGTGAGTTGCCGTCTATGGATACAGCAAAAAAAAGCTGTTGACGACTAAAAATAGAAAAAGAAAGAGGGAAAAGGAGATGGCATGTCAAGGGATGCAGCAGCAGTTAAATAAGTGGACGGTGAAAGGCAACAGGTAGGATTTAAAGTGATGACGTCTGTACTTGGAGGCTTGCAAATATGAATGTTAACAGACTAGCTTTTGTTAAGCATAATGCCGATTGAAAAATAGCCTATTCCATTCAGATAGCTAGGTGGCTACCATGCTCATACTGCACTTTTAATGGCCAACTGCAAACAGAAATGTCATGCTAGCAGTAACTCATTACATTTTTCCATATCCTAACAATAAAGGCTCCTTGTAATAACTTAATATTGTGTTGTCAGTGTGGTGCAAACAAACAAGGCTAGAGTGCCTATCAGCCTTATCCATTGTGAGCATTAGCTGGCAAAAGGACGTTATGAGAACCGTTTAGACTCTCTTAAAGTGGCAATGCACCATTTATCAATACTTATCAAGTATAACATCAAGTTAAACATCAAATTGGCAGCATTTCTTTAAAAACATATTCAATAGACACTAATACACAGTAATAGTGTAAAATATTGTTGTTGCATACCCCTCAAAAATGGGTAGTTGCGCCCCTGTATAGGCCACCCGGCGGGTTCAGCCTCCCTGTCGTTTTGAGGTGTCCCCCTCATTAGCACCACAGGATGTGTATTTTTCTCCAAAGGCCCCAGCTGACCTTTGTTAGTTGAAAGGTGTAAGCCTGCCCTTTCTGACTGGTGATTAAGACATTCCACATGGATTTGGGCGAGAGCATACCCACCTACCGATTCACAGGCTATCAGGAGTCATTTGGCATGGATAGAGATAGAGGGGAGCAGGAGGTGATGAACATTATTTCCTTCTGATGACGTGCGGGAAACCCATAGCAACTGATCGGAACCTCACAACCATCGCATACAAGCCTGAAGCAATTAAAGGCACACTATGCAGGTTTTTTAGCTTAATATGCAAGTTTTTTTAGCTTAATTTACCTTCATTTAACAGCTTCAGAGTCATTGGAATAGTTATATGACTTTTTTCGGGTTGAATGGTGGCCGTCTCGCTTCCCCCTAGCGCCTGTGAGCGGAAAAACCACCCTTGCAACTGTGGGCCGGCGGGCCGACGCCTCAGTGTCAGGAAGTATAACGAGTGTAACAAATTGCTTTACTGCATTCAAATACACATACACGCCAGGCACTGGCTAGAAAAAGGTAGCGATGGAGTTTCTCAGACATTCGTCATGACAGACCCAGCGAAAAAGAAGCAAAAACCGAGAAAACTGTAAGGAAATTGCCAATACTGCTAGTTTACCTTTAAGACAACAGCAATCATTCCCTGTCCTTAGGTTTGCATGTGTATGATTCATGTTCTGCACTGTATTCCCCAACAGTGTTCTAAACTCAATAAAATTGCAGAGCTGTCAAAGCTGCCATATTGTTCAGGCACCACAAAAGTTTTAAGTTCACTCAACTAGTTTCCCAGTTATTGATTATTTTGACAAGATGAGCTCTTAGTATATGAGTAGAACTGACCCCCAACTGATTTCTTTAAAGAGTGGATTGAAATTACCTCTGACGTAATAAAGACGTGCAACTTCATTCGTTCATATCAACATGGCAAATGAAATAACCTAATAACCTACACAAACCAATAAAAAAAAAAACCCGAAATCCCAATGAATGGTGAATGAACTAGTCTACGATCGATTGTGGCAGTTGTAAATTGATACACTTTGACATCGTAGGCCTACTAAGACTAATTGTTTGCAAGGACTGCTGCGCAACCGGATGTAGGCAGGCAAGCTGCAAGCAATCAGTGAGATGATCCATCAATCATCATCAGACTGCAAGCCTTATAGCCTCTACACAAAGGTAAGAACGCGCCTTAAAGGAACCATATGTAAGAAATGTATTTCAATTAATCATAAAATGGCCCTGATAAGTCACTAGACATTAAGAAATCATGTTAATTTCAAATACTTACATCACTGACAACAGTAGTCCGGCCAGGATATTGTCATTTAAAAAGTGAAGTTGCAGCCCTCAACTGATGTTGTGTTTTGTCATGTCATGTTGTGTTTTGGCCTGATGCGCCACCCTCCACCTATCTAGTAATCACAAAGTCAGTAGTGTTTCGGCATCCGGGTTGGCAACCTCGAGTCAGTGGGGAGGGGATACACCACTCTACAGTAATTTGAAAGTGATTGCAGTACCACTTTTGGCCACAATCTTACATATGGTTCCTTTAATGTAGGTGTACTTTGTTTATTTATTTGTGTACCGTCTTCCAGCGGGCAGACCTTAGCTAAAGTGTAGGCTATGTAAGAGAGACCTTTTGCGGCTAGCTGCATGTTTTAGCGAGTTAACTAAAGTTTGTTGTCTGAGCTGTCAGCCAGCCAGCCAGCCTGTTGTTGCACTACTTTAGTGGAAACTAGACAGACAAAACAGTATGGTTTAGCATTAAAGATCCTTTATCAACCGTTTCTTGTGTGGCCTACTTTGGCCGCGCAGGTTAGACACCAAAGCAACGTTTCATAAGTTGGAAATAAAACACATGACACGCACAAACAGGCAGCGCACTTTTAAACATTTTATTAGTAGCCTACCTGCCATAAGCTATATGGTTCGCATTAGCTGCTAGATGTAATGAAAAGTAACACTGCAGGGTAATTCTTTAACTATGATACTTTTCTTGTCCTTGGAAGAAATAAGAAAAACTAAAAAATATGTACTACTTTTTTGTTTTTGGTGGTGGAAATGACAAGGTGACACGTGGAGGACATGTGAATGACATTGCCCTAAAAACACAGTTTATTTGCTTCATAGTCGGCCTACTAAAGAATCTAGTAGAAAAAAACATCATGATTACATAACATATGGTAGGGACGCATGTTTAAAAAAAAAATTGTAATGCTTTTAAATCTTAAAGTTGTCTATGTATGTCATTATGTCATCTCCACCACACTTTGTCATTTCCATCACAACACATATTTTAAGTTAAACATGTAAAAATAATACAACATGCATTTCTGGAAAATTAATACATTTAATATTTTAGCTGATGTGTAATATTTAATAAAATACATTTGGAACAGTAGATGTTATTTTTGCTTGAAAACACATGTTTTGTTGTGTTTTGGAAACGTGTGATTGGGCAGTCGTGGCCTACTGGTTAGGGCTTCGGACTTGTAACCGGAGGGTTGCTGGTTCGAACCCCGACCAGTAGGAACGGCTGAAGTGCCCTTGAGCAAGGCACCTAACCCCTCACTGCTCCCTGAGCGTGGCTGTAGCAGGCAGCTCACTGCATCGGGATTAGTGTGTGCTTCACCTCACTGTGTGTTCACTGTGTGCTTTGTGTGTTTCACTAGTTCACAGATTGGGATAAATGCAGAGACCAAATTTCCCTCACGGGATCAAAAGAGTATATATACTTATATACTTATACTGGAAATGACAGTTAGACTTTTGGAATAAAATGTCAAAAATATATAGTATTTAAGTGAAATCTTTACAGCCACTATTAGGGCAAGTTTCTAGAAAGAGTAGATAATTAAACCATGTAAAAAGATGTTTACTGAAAGATGTTAGATTTTCTGAAAATTACCAGGTCAAAGAGTACCATAGTTGAAGAATAACCCTGCAGCAATAGCATATGTCTTATATTAACGTCAATTTCAGTGTTTGTTAACACGGATAGGAAGCCAAGTTGTAGCTCCGAACTAGTGTTAATTTCGTCAGACGAGACGAGAGGAAATATGTTCGTCAACAACCTTTTTTTCGAGACGATGACGAGACGGCAGTAATGTCCTGAAACACTGACTAAGACTATCTTAAGATGCATTATTGTTGACGAAAAAAGACGAGACTAAAATGTTTTGCATGAAATAAAAACTAAGATAAAATCTCTCTTCATGTTCGTCTACAAAATGAGAAGACAGAATATCTAGCTGTTATGTTTTCAAAATATTCCGAATGAGTTTATACGCAACAGCTTTCCTGGAGGCTAATCTACGTGCTGCTGCTGCAACCCTGTGGCTGTAACACGAAACTACATGGAACAAGAACACTGGAGATTTCTGCCAGAGTTAGCAAGCTAACTACCTAAGCTTTATGCCACAATGCTACATACCCAGAAGTTGAAGCTTCTCTCATACAAATTAACATCCCCCAGAATGTCCATACGAAAATGTTCAGCATGTAATGTCAACTATTCATCTAGTTAGACTGATGATGCAAAGTTTGCTAGCAAGTAAGCTAATATGGAAAGTTTGCTAGCAAGTTAGCTATGGCTAAGATGGAGAGTCTGTTTGGGGAATGTGTTGTGTTTGGGCGCATATCGCCATCTAGCGAGGCGGAGTAAAACATTAATAGTTTGGCCTACAACAGTGTTTCTCAAACTTTTTCAGTTTCAGGACCACTTAACTAACCCTAGCTAAAAAAAAAAAAAGATTAGACCTACTTCAACAGTAGCCTATAATTAGTCTACACAATAGGCCTACTCACTGAACCACCTTGCTTATTGTCTTTGCACTTTGTGAGAGGATTCATACTGTATGATTTAAATTGGCATATCTCTATAACTGTTTGGATTTACATACAAGTTATATTGCAAACAATTCATCTATATTATATTTTACCACGTCTGCTCGCGGACCACTTGGGATAGCTTGCAGACCACTAGTGATCCCCGGACCACACTTTGAGAAACACTGGTCTACGAATATGACAGTGGTCCAGTCAAATCTTTTACTGTCTATGGTCAAATCCCAGCCGAGCTATAACTGTAGCTCGACTTACCTGTGCATGTACGTAAACATACTGACTGACAAAAAATCAGAATGAGTAATTATAACAGACGAGTAGCCCTGTGGACACACAATGTTGTTGGAAAATTGAGATGTGTGAAACACTATTTGACTCAAATGGTAATCAGAAATAATTTGTTATAAAAAAAGACTAAAATGTGTTGACTAAAACTGACTAAGACTAAGATACCTTTAGTTTTCTTTTGACTAAAACTAGACTAAAATGACGAGACTTTTAGTCGACTAAAACTTGACTAACAAAAATGATATTTGAATGACTAAATATGACAAAGACTAAAAAGGACATTTCGTCACAAGACTAAGACTAAGACTAAATTAAAAATAGGTGATAAAATTAACACTACTCCGTGTTGATGATCATGATCAATGGCAACGTCTGACTCTGATAGGCATGCCTATACAGAGAGAGATGAAGAGACTGTCTGACTGACTTTTGTGCAAAAAAGTGAAATAATACTGTTCATAATATTTTTTCCCTCTCAGGACCAGATGGCTGTGTGACATGTTTTCAGTTCTGTGCAAGGAACCACCATCACACCATGGTAAGTGATAACTTACTTGTCCTCCATTTACTAGTGTCACAATGTAGCCAACGTGTAGCCTATATTATTATAAGTTATAGTGATATTTTGTAAGCATTTTTTTACCAATGAGAATAGCCTATCGTAATGTTATTCCTTTGCATCTCTCCACAGGGATACGGAAAGGCTAGGGTTGAGTGATGTTTTTGTATCAAAGAAGGGATGACACCTTAGACTCATTTTATGTGGCATTTTCAAAATGTGTTGGCTATGCAGGTCATGTGACGCCTCTTCCGAGACACAGGCTCAGTTACTTTGCCATTATTAGTTAAAGGATAATTCCGGTGTGATTTTGACCTAAAGTGTCTTGAAACATGATACCAAGTGTGAACGTATGTCTCATAGCTCACCTCAGCTTGTCCCCTGCACTCAGAAATCTGGCGCTAGTTAGCCAATGCTACCAACAGGGTTTTGTTGTGGTGCCTCGGGCATCGGTCTAGCCATGCAAATAAATCACTGTTTTACACCATTTACGAGGCTCAAAGTAGCTCCATACTTCATTGGTAGACTTCCGAGGGCCTTGACATTTAAAACGAGACATGGAGAACTTTGAAAAAGCAGTGGTAGATTATTTACAATACGATTTATACAGACAGTACCTTAAGGAATTTTACCGTTCGACGCCATCTTGAATTTAGTCACGATAAGTAGAGCGACGAGTACGAACAAACCAAGGGGGCAGGCGAATTCCCGGAAGTAGAAGAATCGACGTAGGCTGGAGGGACCACCTCTCTGCTAACTCCCATAGAAGTCCATTCATTCTAGGATTTTTTTGAAATACCATAACTTCATATAACATATATCCTGTGCTGATATTGTAGCTTTTGTGTAATCAACATAAACACTACAAAGGCAAAACAGACTCCACTACCTCGTCCGTAACGTTGGTTACCCGTAAGAAGAATGGTTAGCTTGATCGGTTGGAGGGAAGCTAGCTTTGACGTAATCTCTCTTTCGCGCCGTAGGGAGATAACCATATTGTTTGGATAAGAAGCTCAGTCCACCTTACTGTCTATGACGGTAACTCGTAAGCAAAACCTAGCATACACGACCGTATGTTAAGGTAAAGCATTACACAGAGGCAACCTAATAATAATAAAAAAGTAAACCTATTTTTTTTATTTTTTTAAAAACGGCAGTAATTATTTCAGAGGTTTTCGATGGATTGACCGTAGGTCGGAAAAGTGGAAAGAAGATAGCTTCAAGGCTATAACTTTTTTGTTTTGTTTTAGCATGACTGTTTTTGAAGATGATCATGTATGGTAGCTTCAACATTAACACGACTTGGTAAGGATGATATTAATAATAATCCATAAATAAATGTTTAACTTTGATGGCGAAGGAAATGTGAGAAGAATTTCTGTGTATCTATCATATGAGTTACAAGATTCAGTTCTATGGCTAACGTCACAAAGTTAAGTGTGAGGCTGCGCAGTCCTGGGGGGACCAACTGAAAAATCGTTCTATTTGACTCAGTGCCCTCCCATTGAAAACGACGGAGTCTTTCTTTTACTGTCTATGGAACAAACAGGTATGATAAGGGGTCAGATTCCAAAACTAATTCCGTGGAAATGCATGGATTCAGTTGCTTCCAGTATCACCAAGAATGTCATATTTGGGAATTTTACCTGAACTTTTCATTCACTGGTATTTCATATTATATTAAATACACATGTAGTGATTTTCATTGACTACTCTACTTATTAACTAATTACTGTCATGTTCTTCAAGCAGAAGAAATTGACCTGCCAGACCTCTCGGATGCAGCTGTAGCTATTCTCACTGTCTCGGGTGATATATACTCCCTTGTGAAGTTTGGTCCTGCTATCCATTCTATAGTTCTTGACGGAGATATTGTTGTGTGTGATATAGCAGAGTTGACAGAGGCATTAATTTTGCTATTTGGCTTAATTTATGGACTTCATCTCGATTATCCAAAGCAATTGTCCTACACATTTAATTTCATTCAAAAAATTATAATGGGTTTGGATGATCTGAAGTGGTTACCTCCTAGACTGCTGCTTAGTCTTTTGCTTAGTAAATTGCGGATGATGGATAAGTAAGCTGTCTGTTTTCCCAAATCTCATGGTTGGTACTGCCAGCATGTTCAAGCAAGCAATGGAGCTTTTCGCTTTTATTTATGTTGGCCTATTATTTTGTTATTTGAGTATTATTACCTTTGTTGAAGTGGTAAAAGGTTGTTATTTCTTTGATTTTCTTTATTAACCACATTGCTGGGGATGTTGTTCTGTTAGAATTATAATGGAATTCTTAAAGAAACGGAATCTGCATTGAAATTGTCTTTTGAGTAGTTTTTTTTATTTGAATCATACAAATAAAATATTTTTGATTTTGAGGTAAATAGTAAACCTAAACAGTCAAAAAATGTGTTTCAATAGAGTGAAGTCAACTTAAAAATATAAGAGACTGAAGTGACAATGTTTAGGTCTGAGAAACTGAATGAGTCATGGTGATAACATGAATATACATGTATTATTAGGAGTGATAACTTAAAAACATCAACTCTATTTCCAGTGTCAATTTTGTTAGTTTTAACAATAGTTTCAAAATGATCAGGTTCAAAATGATCAGGTTCAATGATTTAAGTAGTGATTACTTAAAATGTTTGTTTGTCAAATTATTATGTTTCAGTTCATCAACTTCCTAAAACAATGAGTGTAAATAACTTATAGTTTAGAGTAGTAATTACTTAAAATGTTTGTCTGTTGAAATTATTTGTTTTAATGTTGTTCATTTTCTCAAAGATTTGGAGTCTGACAAATGTAATAATAACTTAAAACATCTATTTCTCACATTGTTCTTTTTAATTTTATCCTTGTCCTTAAAGATTTTGAGCATTAAAAAAGTCTCATTTTAAGTAGGAATTACTTAAAATATTTTTAACATAGCTAAATAGTTTGAGGTAATCAGTTTCATTAAATATTTTGAGTTCATTGAACCTGTTGGGGTTTACAGTGTGTGTGAATGAAAAGAAATAACCCTCTTGCAGCACACACTTGATAAATACTGTGAAATACACAAACATTATATCACTCTCACCATCTCTAGAGTTTAGATCGTATTGCAACATGAAGAATAGTAAGAAGAGTACTCAGGCCCAAGCTTCAAATTCAAATAGAAATTCAAAGAACTTTATTTTTCAGTTAGAAACTTCACCTGTGAAAAGCTTCAGTGCACACCACACGGAGGGTGACTGTCTGGTCACATGTAACATACCACATTAAGCAATAAATAATTAAAAAAAGAGTGGTGTTCAAACATTCATGAGTCGGATGGATGCAGTATGTAGTCAAGAGCACACTTCAGAGTAGGCACAGTATGAAGTCAAGTCAAAGTCAAAGTCAAATTTATTTGCATAGTGCATTAACATACACACTCGTCATTCACCATGCTTTACACAAACAGAACAAACAAATAAAATGGAAATTACCGAGGTATAAAAGAATATAAAAAAATAAATTAAAATATATAAATAAATAAACATATGACTATAAAACAATTCGTATGGCCTATTAAAAAATCAACTGATTAATCAATAGAAATCAATTAAAACAGGCTACCATTGGAGCAGATCTAATCTCGATGGGGAGGATGTTCCAGTGGTGGGTGGCATAATGGCTAAATGCCATTTCACCTCTCTTGGTTTTGGCTCTGGGGACGACTAGCTAATTGGTTCTAGTCAGGGCTGGAACAACGCGTCGTCGTAATCGATTACGTCAACGCAAAAAATACGTCGACGCAAAATATGCGCATCGATTTGTCAGACCCAAAACCGGCCGTCACACATTGATGTTCTATGTTGTACTATTTAAATTAAAGATAAGATAAAATTAAGGCTGTCAATCGATTAAAAGAAAAAGAAATTAATCTAATTAATTACATACTCTGTGATTAATTAATCTAAATGAATCACATATATAATTTTTGCTGTGAAAGTATTTTAAATATTTAAATTCAAATGAATCATTGAATAATCAGCATTAGTGACATTAAAGTTCAAAGACTCTTTTATTATTAGTTTCACTGTTCAAATAATTGCCATAATAATCTATGATATGACCTAATATGCTGAGGAAATAAATTCAAAAGTGCTTAGGGAAGAAGTTTTTTTTCACATACAAGGCATTTCAGGCCACAGATATAACCTAGGGGACACAATGAAAATAAATTAACACTCCCCTCAATGTCAACACTTATTTCTTTGCATTGATGTGCGACTACAGAGTTGATGAACTCCGGTGATATGCAAATCCTTGCTGCAGACATTGCAGAGGACTTTATTTTCAACACTTTATTTTTTATCAACACCATCAGGCCGTTTTTTAAAAGTAAATGTTCCTATCAATGATCTAGGCAGCACGTTTTCTTCTCTCTCCTTCATTTTACAGTCTAATTTTTACTGACTAGAACGGCTCGGGGTCAAAGGTCATACGGAATCGATTAATCTGCACTAATTTTTTTAATCAGTTATTTTTTCTCAAATTAATTAATCGAAATTAATCAGTTATTTTGACAGCCCTAGATAAAATCCTTTGAGCTACACTTTTTACGGCTCCTACACACAGTTGCGTTCCGTCAACGCATGCCAGTGGGTGTTCCCGACGGTAGCTATGCAAATGATTTGAAGTATAACCGTAATTTGATTGGTTGGTGCTGTCAGTCAATTGGCTTGATTGGCCGGTGCCGTCTGTCGGTGCAGCAACAGCTGAACTTCTCAACGCGAGCGGCGGGAGAAACGCGACGCGATGCAACGGACCCACAATTCAGTTCGGCAACGGATGACGTGAGCCCATATAAAGTGAATGGGATGTGTCTCCAGCAACGCAACGCATGCAGCTGTGTGTAGGAGCCATTACGCACGCAGCCTTTCCCTGCCCCGCCCGCTCTCTCTCGTAACGAGCCCGCTGCCCCTCCTCTGCATGTGCATTTAACACAAAATATTCACGATTGGATTGTTGTTGCCACATAGAAGCATTGCATAGAACACAGCTGGCTAAATTGCTATTAAATCCGCTTAGCATCATGACCATGCTGTGCAAATTTGTTCAAAACTGCTGCAGTCAAGTTAACTCTGCTAAAGTCTATCACAACAGTACTTTGAGGAGACTAAACTTAGTTAAGTTATGCAATCCAGCTAAAAAGCTAATGTTAGAATACTGTTTGGATGTTGAGTTTAGCATGCTTACTTACAGCTGCTTGTCAATTTTGTTACTCAGGGCTCATTTTATTGACTCTTGACACTGAATGTAAATGGAAAAGTGTTTTCCAAGACTCAAAAGTGCTTGTCCCAAGGAGAAGTACAAACTGTTATTTGAACTAACTACGTTAGTTCTTGAATTTCCCCTGAGGATCAATAAAGTATCTATCCATCTTTCTATCTATCTACGTTATGAATTGCATCCATACATCAGCTGCGTTTTAACTGCGTTAGTGTTACAATTGCAAGGGAACGAACGGAATTAGACCTATACACTACTGAACTTTATTGAATGCTACCTCTGACTATGAATGCATTACTTGGCACGTGTATAGTCTTTTATTTTGGAATTTTAAGAGCAATAAACATATATTGCAACGTTAAGGAATTCATGTTTTTTTCATTCAGATATATAAATCAACATGTATAAATGCTATTAGTCAATTAATGGGGAGATAATCGATAATCGAATCGAAATCGAATCGGACTGAAAAAATGAATTGTTAGATTAATCGATGCATCGAAAAAATAATCGCTAGATTAATCGTTTAAAAAATAATCGTTTATCCCAGCCCTAGTTCTAGTATATGGCAGGTGTATGTGGCATTAGCATTTCTGCAATGCATCCAACATGCGCACATACACACACTGGAATGAACATACACAAACATTCACAAGCATTGGCATACACTGATACACTCATGATCATACAGTACATGCACACACATACACACACACACACACACAAACATGCTGCTCCATCAAGGTCAGGCTCTCTAAGCGAAGAAGCCACTCAGGGAAGCAGCCACTCACTGACCTGTTCGAGCTCAAGTCCCTCTCATCTCCTCTCCCGGAGTGTGCAAGCTTCATTTGTCTTGATTACAGCTCAGAGGAGTGGCATTGGCTCCAGTAATCAGTATTGAACTCAGAGAAAACTCAAAATTATTTATAACCTTTTGGGGTTATGATGGGGTAGTTCACTCTCAGAACTTGAATATGGACCAAAAAACTACTCTAAAAAATCACACGACGACCGTGGATATTAGTGCTACATTCAGAATGACAGTAAAGGTTTGCTGTACAGGAATGCTGTGAAATGAAGATTCATCCTTTTGTACTACAGTGTAGGAGAAACATACATAAAACCACAGAAGAGAGACAAAGACAAAGAAGGAGAGATAGATAGAGAGAGAGAGAAAGAGAGAGAGAGCAAGAAAGACTCAACACTATAAGTAGAAGCTCCCTCTTACACCTGTCTGTGTGTCAGTACGAAACTCCACAGTGTAAACGGTGGTGGGTGTGTGAAATAAAAGTCATGTGTGTATGTGAGTGTGTGTGTGTGTGTCCTGGCTTGGCTCCGAGTGCCCACACACTCATTAGAGCGTTCCCACTCACCATATGAATGAATCTCTCACCCTTAGCTCCTGCTCACCCGCTCACTCAGACAGAAGAGGACGCCTGTCCTGCCTCACTCAGTCACTTGCTCGCTGGAGAAGAGAGGAGTGCAGATCTGCACTCGACTGGAAAAGTCAACAGGACATTTTACAGAGATTTGCTCACACTCACACAGAATTCACACACAACACACACACATCCTGCATGCACACTAAGGTGGTGCAATGACCATGGTGTTGTTCCCCTGCTGTGGAGTTGGTATGCATCAAATACACAGCTTCATCGTAGGACTATCCACTGATTCGCAGGCTCTCACACATGTACTGTACATGCAGAATCGTAAAATCTCTTAGTAGTCGATTTTCTTTCCAATGCAGCTGTTGAAAATCCATGGTGTGATACCAGCCTAAGCACACACACACACACACACACACAGAGGCCACACGACTGTGCAACACCACTATGCACTTCTATTCAGACATAAACACATTATTATCAGAAGCTTCTCCCTCACTATAGTATACACAGACACACGTTCACTTGTACATTTGTGTGTGTATTTTAGAGCACTGTGTGTAATGTGTGTGTGTGTGTGTGTTCCTCTCAATGGAATACTGGTCCGCCTGTCTGGTTTGGATGACATTATCTAACTCATTAACCTTTGTGCTGTCCAGCTGATCTCTTCACACTCACCCACTCAGCCCAGCTGTCCCGAGGACGCCTCTCAGCACACAGTGCACCAGAGCAGCAACAGCACCCCCTAGTGGCTCAAGTAAGGACTCTCATCATTTTCATTCAAATTGCCATGATATACTGTAATAAAGCATTACAGGAACCATTCCTCATAACTACGACTAGTTGTGCAACTACAACAGGTTGTGCTTTGATTTTTTCACCGATGTTTACACTCTCCATTGATCCATCCACAGATACCACACACTAATATTTCTTTTAAAGATGTGTAATCCAAGTAAATTTATTATGTATAATTGTAACAATGTAATATTGTAAAATCATCCTTTTTTGGCAGGTGCAGTATAAAGTATGCTAACCAAATAAACAAATGAACGAATAGTGTAATATTAGTGATAATCTTTTGTGTAAAGCACATAAAAAATGCATACATCACACTATGCATACATCATACATCACACTACTGCATAGCATATCCAAATAATTTGTATTTAAATGTTACGAAACCATAAAAGAGCTCTTTGTAAACCCTGTAAAGTGCAGTGATATTGGCCTGAGTGTGTGTGGCTGGGTGGGGGTGATGTGTGGGTCTCAGGAGGCCTGTGTGTATGTGTGTGTATTTGTGTGTGTGTGTGTCTCAGGAGGCCCGTGTGTGTGTGTGTGTGTGTGTGTGTGTGTGTATGGCTGGGTCAGGGTGATGTGTGGGTCTCAGGAGGACTTGTCCCTCAGGGCCTGGTCAGGCAGGTTGCCCTTCAGGTAGAAGACCCAGGCGATGGGCTGGCCCTCAATGCGTGGGCTGGAGATGATCAGCTTCCCACTGCAGGGGCTCCGTGCACCTGGTAGGGGCCCGTCGAACGCCACCAGGATGTTGTGGGTCTTCTTGGGCCGGATGGTCTCCACACCCTTGACGGTGAAGGCCGGGTTGTCCACCTGGAAGGAGAAGGCCGTGGTCTGCAGGAAGATGTTCTTGAAGGGGATGGAGACGTTGGAGCCGGCACGGATGTTGAAGGGGCCTTGCGCCTTGGGCGGCGTGCAGGTGCCGTGCAGCGGGAAGGCGTACTCGCCGCCGAACGCTGAGGAGAGCGTGAGCAGGCCGCGCACCTCGCCCAGCTGGCACGGCTCAAAGTAGACCTCTGTGGTGGTGTCAATGCCCGCCTGGAAGCCCGGCAACGCGTTGACTAGCTTCTCAGCCACAAAGTCAGGAAGGTCCGTCTAAGAAACACAGAGGAACAACATGGGACAGATTCCACACACAAACACACACACACACACACACAGATACACACACACAAACACACACACACACACAAACACACACACACAGAATATGCCCTCTCTCTTCTCACCCACCAACCCACACCCATAAACACACACATGACTCCATACACTGTACTGATACATACTTAATGACTGCGTAATTCTCTGCATTCTATTGATTGTATTTATTCTTGATTGACTTGCACAATAAAGAAACATGGGGGCATTTAGAAGTAGAACTATTTCACAGATTTTCCCCAAGACAACACACCAACACCTAGTCCCTCCCCTGGCTTCTATTGTTCCTCTCACCTTGCAGGTGTACTCTGCTTTGACCCGGGAATAGTTGGTGAACTTGACGGGCATATAGACTCCGCTGCCCAGGGGCGCGTGGAAGTACAGGGGCTTCTCCTGGGGTGGGGGCAGAGCCTTGAGCTGTAGGTCATAGTGGAAGTACCCCAGCTCAGAGCTGTGCAGCACCAGCCGCGCCGTGGACTCACCCGCCCTCAGGGGCTGGTATTCAAACGTCAGGGTGCCCTGAGCAGAGACAAGGAGAGAGAGAGAGAGATTGAGACATGGGTCCATTGTTACTAGGAGAACATAGCAAAAGTACTGTAACAGAGTACTGAAACAGAGGGAACTCAACAGGACACATTTTGGTCCAAGTGGCAGAGTAGATATTTGAAATAAAAGGGACATAAATAAATTATGCATAAAATGAACACTAAGGCCAAATGTATTAGAAGTACTGAGGACAGGTTGAACTTCAACTTGAAATAATTTGAGGGAAAATTTTACCTGCCTATGACTGAATAACCAACAGCTCTATACTGTTACCGTTGCTTTGTTTTTAAAGTGTCTGCTAAATATCAGTCAACTTTTTTGACAGTGAATCAACATGGGAGACATTCCCAGAGACGGAATCGGACGAAGGATCCGTGACAGACGTGGCAGAGCAGATGGCAGCGTACCTGTGTCATGGCTGGCACGGACAGCTGTGAGGGCAGGCTGACGTCAGGGCTGCGGCACTCCACGGTGAAGTAGAGGGAGATGGACAGCGGGTTCTCCACCTTCACCGAGGCTGACGTGACCTGCCGCACCGGCGTGGTCATCTCGATCGTGCTGATCACCCCCGGCGGTGTAGCTTTGAAGCTCAGCAGGTAGAACAGGTACTCGCCTGTCACCTCGTTGCGGAACGTGACCTGGAAAACAGCAGAGGGCAGGGTGGGATAAGAGAGTTAATCCTGATCAGAGCAGAAATTACTTCCAGAGTTAGATCCCAAGGGAGGAGATTGATCAGCATGAGTCCTGATTAATTTCTTTGTGATAAAAAGGCCATTTCATTCATTATCTCCACCTCTTGGCTTGGGTGGTGGGCTAATGAACAGATCCAGATGTTAGTTAAAATCCTTGGAAGGGGAACCACCCAACGTCCTTTGAATTACGTTAGAGTAGATTATATTTTATTGGACAAGTACAAGTCTGTAAACAAGGAAATGCAGTTAGCATCTAACCACAAGTGAAAATCTCACAGTCCCAGTGCTGATTTGCTGAAAAAATTACTTGTCTGTCTCACCTTGGCATGAAACACGCCTTCTTTATAGGTGAAGAAGGAGATTTTATAGTCTTTGGTGGCCAGGCCCGACACGTCCACATAATCCAGGCCTTTCAGAGAGATGGTGCTGTCTGGACGCTCTGGTTTAATCATCTCCAGCAAAACACGGAACCTGGAGAGGAAAAACGAGCATGTGGAAGTCTCCCTCAGGATAGAGAGGCTATCTGGGACACTCCCATTTAGGGTGACTAACGAACACAGGTATGGATTTGTGAGGGCCGAGGCATATTGTTCTCCCACTTGAGCTGTCATCACTGTGAAGTCTAGCGGAAATGCAATTATACAAGTGAAATTAGTTTCTCTCAGAGCTGAATTGAAACATCTGCTCCAACATGAGCTGTGGGAACTGAAGCAGTATTTGCAGCAAGTGTGTTTGCATATGACTGTATGGCAGACGGAGTGCAGTTGTAACCTTTTCTGCATAGAAAAAAAGGAGTGACTGCTTAAATCTTAAAACAACATCTATAAAACATACACCTCCAGTGAATTAATTCGAGCAAATGGGACTAAATGTAGTGTGTACCTTAGTTACAACAGTTGGCTGAGGACAGATACAACATGCAAGTAAGGTCATTAGTTATTATTCAAACCAAAACATAAGTTTGGGTTAGTAAGAGTTCTTCTGTAGGTTCTAGTCTTTACAGAATTTGTTTTCAAAATACCCATGAAAGAACCATGCTTACAAACCACATTTTTGCAAAAGTAGTTCATCATGGCTTGTGGCTTGTAATGTGTGTTGTACCCTGCCAACCTCTATTAATATCTTATAAGCTGAAATACCTGAAATATAACCAATTTTCTGCAACTAATAGCTTCTATTGTAGATCAGAAATCACTGATCACAGCCACCTGCTTATTGTGCTCATGTCAAAACAAATCAATTGTGCAGTGAGGAGCCAATGGAAGGTCTAGTGAATCAATGGGCCAATTGCGTAAAGGCTCTCTGTGAACACACTAATAGAGGAGCACTTTGTAAAATGGTGTGGGTCTACCTCTGTGGCCTGGGCAGCCAGTTGTGCACAGGCAGAACCTCGGTGTAGGTGGTCTTGCAGGGCAGCTCATGGCTGATGGTGGCCACAGACTTGGGGGACTCAGCAGTGCCAACCAGCGTATAGAGCATCCCCGTGCCATCCGGGATGGGGAAGAAGATGGAACCCTGAGCGAGACAGAATGAGCGAGAGAGAGAGAGATGCAGAGCAAAAGAAAGAAAAACAAACATAAAAATGGGTACATAGCAAATACTGTGTGTGTGTGTGTGTGTGTGTGTGTGTGTGATGGGTGACGGGTCTCCTGTAGCCCCTCCAGCTGGTGTGCATTGCTTGCTGCTTGTGCTTTCTCTCTCTTTGTGACAGGTGATTAAGGCCCAGGTGTACACAGGTGTGCAAAATGGCTGTTGATTGGTGCAGGGATAAGAGGCCTGCTCTCCCCATGTGTGAGGTTCTCCCTTCCTCTGGCCTTTTGACTTTTGATTTCCGTTTTGCCTGATGAACCCCTCGACACTGATTTGCACTACACTTTTGTTTGAGCTTTCACCATAGTGACTTTCTTAATATTCTTAATTATATTTTTTAATAAATGTACTTCTTACTTTGAAATCTGCGTGTGCCCCCCATGTTTCATGCTTGACAGAGAGAGAAAGAGAGACTAAAGGCCTATTCACACCAAGAACGTTAACGATAACTATAACCATAACGATAAAAGTGCTCACACTGAACAACGATAAACAAAGTCTCTTCTTGTGTTAATGAATGTGACGGCTAAAATTCGATGGGTTCTGATTGGCTATTACCTTTTTATCGTTCTCAAAATCGCTTTGAAAGTGATCCCCAACGATATCGTTCTTCATGACGTTATCGTTATAGTTTATGTGTGAACGTCGTCATTCATATTAACGAGAACAATATTTGTTTATAGTTATCGTTATCGTTCTTGGTGTGAATGGGCCTTAAGGGAGAAAGAGCAGTACTAAAAGCTGACATACCCAGCAAGTTAATTACTAAATGACTAAAATGAAAGAGGGCAGAGCAGGCTGAGGCTTGTGTGGATATCGGGTCATACATGGCTGCTCTGCCTCGGGCATGAAGCCCTGACCAGAGTCCTCTGAACTCCACAGAAAACACTCTATAAAAGTGTCTAGCGCCCACCTGATGTTTCTTGCCATCTGTGGTCATGACCATGGGCTTGTAGATGACCTCATAGACCTTGTTCTGCTGGTAGGGCTCGATGATGAAGTTGGGCGCGCCGGTCCAGTGCTGGCCCTCGATCACGGGCTTGAGGGTCCAGCGCTGGTTGGTGTTGTTGGACATGGTCAGTGGCTGCGTGTGCTGGGAGCGCACCTGGCAGGTGAAGTTCATTACCTGAGCCAGAACATTAGACAGACAGCAGATGGTTAGGCAATGACGGGTGAAGGCTGGGTCCAAACGAGTCTAAAAATATCCCCAACATCTCATCCCACACTCTCTGTTCATGTCAACGTCACTTATCGTTCTTTTAATTCTCTTTCAAATAAATTCTATTCTGTTCTTATTTTACTTCAATAATGCATAATGAAACATACATTATAAATATGCATAAACCATTAGCCCATCATTAGCATAAACCATTAGCCATTGGAACTGAACTATATTGTACTATGTACATAACATGATGAACGTAAAATGCATTATAGCATATAGTATATGACTCACACTTGGATTATCTATATTCTGTAACATTGTATTAACATACAGTCTACTTAAGTACCCTGACCATCTCTCAGTCTTTATGACCTAATGATCTTTGCTTCTGAAAGAGGTCCTTGTAGCCGTTCTTACAGGCAGGACACACTGGGCGCTTTGCATGCTGCGGAGCTCGTGCTGCGACACTGTAATCAATGGGACTGGCTACAGCAGACTTAGAGTTTTTCTCGATCGTTTTGATACCTGTGTCAACTCTGACATCACATTCTCAAAACAGTTAACACCCGTGTCTGAACAAAAGCACTCTGGACAAAATGACACATTTTGCTTGCAAAAGGCTGTTACTCTCTCAAAACACTTAAAACATGCAGCAAAAGCAAATCTTGCCTTCAAACACTACAACTTGTTGCCAATTCAAAAACACTCTTTAATCAATCATTACACACTTGACAACAAAATGCAAAATCTAGTTCTCAAAATGAGCATTTTTGCTATGTCTGTTCCATTACTTAGTCATTTTTCTGGTATCAGAAAAAAACTGTGAGAAGACAAAATTTACTGAATACTGTAAAAAAATAATTTATTAATTCCTCCCAAGATGTAACTGTCATTGACATGTAAGACATACAGCAAACACCTAGCAAGATACTGTAAATTTCATTGAACTACAACTTTCATTGAAATAAACCTACAGTAAACACCTTTTGTACTGTTTTCTCCACCAAATAGGCAATACAGTACTTTGTCTAAATGTGCATTACAAGTAGATCCATACTTGCAAATAGCAACCCAAAACAGACATCTCTTATGTATAATGAATGATTGCTGATTGAAGAATTGTGCAAAGGAGTTTCACACAGGTGTATCAGAGATTCAGACTTATGCATGGAATCTATACCATCTGTGAAAAGATGTTTTCCTTTTGTTTAGCATGGGAAAACCAATAGAGTTTGGGGCTTTTGAATGACACCTGTGCTAACTGTTTTGCAAAAGGGTGTGAGAAATGTGTGAACCCAATGAAAATGTGTGAACACATTCGCAAGAGATGACTTCTGCTGTGCAAAGAAAGTAGTCATGAAGACCAAGTGGGTTCCAGTTTACTTAACCAGGTAAAAGCAATTGATAAAAACTGTAATAGCAGTGCACTCATTCTAACAAATGAGACTAGTCTTCTAAAACTTTGTTTACGGTCCACAAACAGAACGCCTGAGTTGCGTGCCCAGTGTAGGCCGGGGTTTAGTATAAATGCTGGGTGCTGGCACTCACCTCCTTTGCGGTGGGGGGCACGATGCAGGAGCCAGTGAGGGTGAGGGACATGGGGCTGCTGCCCTCAATGGTGCAGGTCAGGTCCTCATAACGCAGGTCCTGGCACAGCTCTGTGGGGGCAAAGGTCACCTTGAACGACACCTCCATCCCAGGGCAGAGGTAGCCCTTCACAGGACTGATGGAGAAGTCGGGGAGAAAACTCTTCGCATCCCACTGGAATCTGAGGGAAAGAGAGAGGGGGAGAACAGAAGAGAGGGAGGGAGAATAAGAGAGAGAGAACAAGAGAGAGAGAGAGAGAGAGAGAGAGAGAGAGAGGGTGAAACTCCCTATATATACAGTATGAGCTGATATAATAGTAGATGTATGAGCTGATCACCACTGATAATATGATTGATATGAGTACAAACCATAATCTATCAGGCAAGCCATTATCTTTTTTTTATTTTTTTTATTTAATTTATTCTGTCTTCCAACCACACATACACCCTTTCATGTACTTCTGACACAGGATGACCGCTGTGTATGTACCTGGTTCCAATGTCGCCGGTGTTCTGCATGAGGATACACTTGGTGGCCTGGCAGCGCTGGACCACGGCGCCGAATGTCAGGTAGTCCTGGTCCAGCTTGACCTCCACGCCGTGGCAGCAGCCGCGGAGCACCAGCAGGGGGCGCGCCATGCCCAGGCACTCCAGCAGCAGCTCCTCGCTGAAGGGGGCCATGCGCTCTCGGGGAGTGAAGAGCAGCTCCACCGCACAGCGCCCGCCACCGCCACGCACCGTCATCTCACTGGACGGGGACACGGACAGCACCTGGACACACACGCACACACACACAGACGCGCGCGCACGCACGCACGCACGCAGACACACACACACACACACACACACATTTACATATACAGCATAATGATGGACTTTAAAAACACATAGGGTTTAAACTGCCTACTTGCAGTTCTCACTTCTGCCACACCAGAGGAACTCTTCTGCAAATTAGTGATGCAGAAAACACCACACTCACATTAAGTGTGTTAACTTTTGATTGAAGAAACATAAAAAACTCAAAACTCAATTCATTTTGCACTTGGCCATGGTTAGAAAGGACAGCTGCAAAACCATGAGGAAATACAATTCAAACACAACACACATTACTTTTCATATTGAGGCATTACAGAACTTAGACTCTTATTATTACAGTTTTCTTCCCCTGATTCAGAATGTGATCTACTGTAGCCTCCCTGGGTACAGAGTGGAATAACTCTACGCTTAGCAGTACTGGTGCTGTCTTAGAAGTTGAAGACTGACAAACTCCCTTTTTCCTCTACACAGAAGCTCAGAAACTCAGAGTCACCCCCACAGAGTCAGAGGCTGTCTGACAGAGATGACCAGTGAGTAACCAGTGCTGAGATGATACTGTACAGCAGTGGGTGTGCTCCAGAAAAGACAGCTCTCTGTCAGTGTGTGTGTGTGTCTGTGCGTGTGTGGGTGAATGTGACTGGGATGTACAGTATGAGAGTGAGTGTATAATGATGATGACGAGTAAGTGTATTTATGTATATCTGTATGCAACACTGTACAATATGTAGATAGATACTGTAGATACTTTATTTATCCCGAGGGAATGTGTACATATTTGTTTGTCTGTATCCATGTCGATCATTGTGAATATGTGCTTATGTTTGTAATGCATACCTATAAGTACAATATATGTGCATACAGTACAGTGTGTGTGCAGAGATGTAAAAGTTCAGCTTTAGAAAGTAAAAGTGCTGCAAAATTTTTGTTCCAACCATTCACTTACTCAGCTGATTTTAATTAGCACAACTCTTAAGCCAGGTAGATCAGCTAGTTTCTGAAGCCGGACTTTTACAATCTCAATAAAGGCTATAGCCTATCAAAATGTTTCAGGGTGCATGGCATCAAATGTACAACTTATGGGGCAATATAGTAATCTATCTAGATAACCTACCAGTAGTAAAAATTCACCCTCAGAGACATCAATAGGAAAGTCACAACTGCTACATTTAAAGATTGGGCAGTGTATCTATTTTATGTCATTAGAAGCAGCCAGCAGTCAAAACAGCCAAAATCAACAAAAGAAGGCAGAAAACCTTTCTCTTTGCAACACCATAATGTGAGTTGTTCATAAATGTTACCAGATAAATATCAGCTGACAGAAACCCTGGTGTATATATTCCTATATCTGACCTGTGCATCTTGTAGCGCCTCCACTGTGGAGTTGAGCTGGAGGCAGAAGGTGATGGCCGAGGCACTGTTGTTGATGAGGGGGATGACCCGGCGGCTGCGCTGGCCCACCTGAAGTGATCCCAGATTCACTACCTTCTGCCTGGGGTCCTCAAAGTCCAGCTGGGACAGCAGAGGTGGCAACACATGACACATTTATCCTCACAACACACAAATACATACTAAGCGATAGTCAAGAGGAGGGCAGATGCGACGCACAAATAGGGTGCTCCAACAGCTGTCCGTAACAGCCATGTAAAGAATATCAGCAGTCAGCTTGGGTCACAGAGTAAAATCTGACTAAAGTGTTTGATTATAAGTGTAAGTGCTTTTTGAAATAGCATTTTTTTTATGAACAAATTATTACAAAGGGTCCCAAAGTTGCTAGTGATCCACAGCAAGAAAAAGAAAAACAATAACATCTCCAATGAAACATATTCATTTAATCTGCAACTCATCACAGACAACCAAAACCATGAACTGAGCCCAGCTAGCATCACACCATACACACATAACCCTCGGAGCTACAGCCATGTACATTATAACAGGGGTCTACCGACAGAGTGAATGAACACACTCCAATAGCTCACACAAACAGGACATACTTTCTCTCCAACAGAGTGTAAAACTCTTCAGCCTCTTATTCACCTTAATCTCTGTTCCTTGGCCCAGGATCTCCACCACTTGCTTGATGCACTCGTTGATGCCAAAGACCAGTTTCTCGTGGTACTGTTTGGCCTCTCGTGGGTAGAATGTGATGGGTACATCCATGTAACCACCAGGAGGGAGGATTTTGGGGTGGAAGTCCATCTTCAAGAAGGGGGTGTTTGTGAAGGAGCAGTCCACGCTGTGGCGAAGGAAACATGACCGAAAATGGCAATCCACTGTGTCTGTATATATTCAATATATTTAAATCTAAATGCAATGAATATATATATATATATATATATATATATATATATATATATATATACAGAAATTTAAATATATATTGAAAATATGCAAAACAGTGGTATATTGTGCAATATACTGTCTCTCATGCACAACTGTAATAATGTACATTGTAATATCATTGATACTGTATACCTGTATACTGCAAATGCTTTATTTTTGCAGGAAGTATCATCAACACATCATGACTTGTCAAATGAATCTCCTGCCAACCGTCGCCATGGTAATTTTAGTCACCTGATTCCTCGCTCTCCTCGGTTAGTGAGGACCAGGGTCTTTGAGGCTGGAGTCATCCCCACCGAGAAGATGAAGTTCTTCCCAAAGTTGTGCTTTCTGAAGGAGAAGTCCAGTCCTGGGACCTCCGCCACCCCCCGCAGGGCACAGCTGTACACAGGCCCGTGCTTGATCTGCACCACACAAAAAACAGAGGAAAGATACCGAATAAGACAACTACAGTATCAGAGACACAGGGGACAGAAGAAAGCAATGGCAGCGCCTGGACTATACCTTAATGTTGAGGCCGACGTCTCTGAGCACACACTTGTTTTGGGGGTAGAAGGACACAGTGCAGTGGCTCTGCTTGCCAGTGGTCACGGTGTCATACTCTGGCTCAACCTGTAGGTGGCGCTGCAGTTCAGGTGGACCCCAGAGTTGATAGTGGATGTCTAGGCTGAATAGCCCAGGGTTGGACACCAGGAATGCAAAAGAGACCTTATCACTCAACTCCACCTTTAGGGACAGAAAAAGGAACCAATGTGGAATAGAACTAGTGTGAAATTGAATGTCTGGTATACAGCAGCATTCATCCCCACGTATGGGCCCAGTGCCCATGGTGACCCAGGTCAGAATCCGGCCTGCGGTTACTACCGCAACCCACATCCCATCTCTCATTTACTATCCTGTGCACACTTTTGGGCTTATGAACTATAAAAAAGACAATCTATTCAACTGGCAACATTTTGTACTGAAATGCACAAAGTAATAAAATGGATGAACTTGGTGTACCAGATGTTTGTTTACTGTACTTATCTATGTAGCTTTGCCGTGTTATGACTGACCTGTTTGAAGTCCACCTCACACAGGCTGTTGGGGGCCATGTTGGTGACGTGGCCCTCGGGGTCCTCACACTTCACCGTGGCGCTCATGCTGTAGCACTCGGCCTTCATGTTCAGCACGGTCGGCTGGACCTTCCTCTGCACGCTCACCGCCAGGTTAAAGGCCACCTCACCCGCCTGGCTTGGCCTAAAGGTCACCACCACTGGCAACCTGCCGTGACAAATAGGCAAGGGGACAGTGGGATCAAGTCAGGGTGGGCCGTTCATTATGACCTGTTTCTTCCAGTGGCTCAACATGCGTGTAGTGTTAAGATGCTCTAGGTCAGGGGTCTCCAACCTTTTTGGTAATGAGGGCTACCTGAAGACCCGAAATCATATGGAGGGCTACTCATTTGAAAGAAACAGACCCTCACCCCTTTTTTGCGAGGGTCCTCCTAAATAATAGGCCTATGTGATTTTTACTTTTAAATTATCAATATTCTGTAGGCCTATAAGTATTCATATATTAAGCAACTGTATTTTCATCTGATTCTTCAATAATTATGACTGCCGCGCAGCGAAGCGAATCTAGTTTAATATCAATATGTGCAACACTACCAACATATTTGTTCAGTTTGTTCATTTCAAAGTTTGCATGGGGAATCTAATCTTAATTTTTTAACAAAAAAACATAATTTTTCGTGCAATTAATAATTTGGGTTACAATTTGTACCCAATTTATACCCACCCACCATTATGAATTCAGGGGTTGTTTAAGTTCTGATTTCAGTGGACAATTTGGTTTTAACATTTCAATAGTAATCACCCCCAACATATGAAGACTCCTTTTAAAGTTATTGCACACCTGAAATCTCTCCATGATCTGACAAAAAAGGTAATGCACAGTCATGCTCAGTTAAGCATGCCACAAAATTTTCAGCGCTATTATAGTACAGTAGTCTACAGAGGAGAAAAGGCCTGTAAGCTAAAGCAATTGTTTTTCAGTCCTTGAACAATCATCCAAGAACCGTATTTGACCAACATAGAATGGCCACAGAACATTTGCAAAGATATGCTTCCATTGGCTACACCAGACGAGCAAGTTTTTTCCCCTTTACTGTTTATGCATGCGAGCAGCGTGTATGCGCTCCGCTTCCGTTGTTGTTTAAAGATTGAATAGGAAATGGATTACAGCTACAATTTGTAAGGTATCACCAATATCAATTTAATGTTACAGATGTATGGCTACATACATTCTTAAAATGGTTCTAGTCTAGACTTAAATATCTATTGAAAACTTCACAATGGAGCGTGTTTTTAGAGCGTGATCTGCAGGCGACCTGAAGGCTATTTTTAGAAGGTGCGCTGGGGGCGCCTCATAGCCGTTCCGCGGGCTACCTGGTGCCCGCGAGCACCGTGTTGGAGACCACTGCTCTAGATCTAGGATGTTAAAATGGTGTGTTAGGTAATACAACACAGTCCATTCATATAGTGTTAATTATTTAGAAATTAATTATTGACCTGCTATCACTCATGAAGGAGAAAACATACATGCTTTCTGTCTCTGACTGCCTATGCCATCTTAAACAGATCTGGGCTTAACCCGTTCCACATTCAGTCAGTGGTTATAGATATGTTTAAGTTGCTACTTGCTTGTCATTGGCTGAAACTGTCCCCTGCATGGGCTCGACCTGCAGCTGTTCCACAAAGCCCTCGGAGTAGCAGGAACTCTCCTGGACAGCAAACTGGAACGGCTCCTTCTCCTTGTTCACCAGATTCAACGTGTGCTGGACCGTGCGGCCTACAGGAAGATACATATAGCCATATTGTTCAGGGTTAAGGACTTTCATACACACCGTTTTTTTAGAGCAGGCACTGAGAAAGCATGCACAGTGAATAATATGCACAGCAGTTAAAAAGGCATTACAGTGAGTAGGTAGGATGATAACTGGGAACAACAGGAGTGCTTGTGTCTTTTCTTCATATGAATATCAACATAGCGGATGTTAAACGAACTAGCTACCTACACAAATATACTTAAAGAATGAGTGTGACTAGCAAGATGCGCATCCCTGTCCTACATATAGTAAGACTGGGGGTGAAGACAAATGACTTACCTATGAGCAGACAGCCCATGTTGAGGTGGGCCCGGTCAAAGTAGACCACTGGGTCACGAGCAGTGCCCACCAGTAAGAAGGGAACAGAGATGTTGCGCTCGGGGATCTGGAAGGTCCAAAACGACTCCACTAGCTCCAGGGCCACGGCACAGAAGTCAAAAATCACCTGTGGAATTTGTGAATAGATTACACTGCAGACCAGTTATCACAGGTTATCATAGTTGATAATTGTTGTTGTGTTCCGTCTTGCATGAGTTACAGGTTCCCCACTGTCTAAGATTCAGAACATTTCTGCCCACCTGTACTATGTTTCTACCTATATACTATATTTCTTTACCATCAACCACTCAGAGAGGTTTCAATATTAGTATTGAATAGTTTAATAAATTACTTAACATATCTTTGGTGATTTTAATGCTCTGTCCACTCACCTCCACTTTCTTCCCAGGTAGGATGGAGCTGTTTGGAGTGCGGCATTTGAAAGGCGAGGGCCCTGTATCATCCACACATCTCCACTCATAAGAATACGGCTTGTTGGTGGGGTTCACTAAGCTGAACTGCCTGCAGTGGGGAAACAGAGAGTCTTCTTATAACTTAACAAGCAAGTCTTTGGTCTGTGTAATGGTTATGAATAATTGCATTAAATGTAAAGGACTTAGTAGGATTTCATTCATGGTATATCATTCAAGGTAGCATTAAACAAAACACATAATGGGATGCGGGCTATACACAAGGGAAGTAGGGCTGTGCCATATTGTCTATCGTATATCATAATAATTTATTAGAATTTTAACTGTAATACATCATATTGTGATATTGATGATACAGTTACATGAGGTTTTAGCATACACAGTCCAAATTAGCGCCTAATGTACAAATTGTACATTAATGAACAACATAAATCAGGTCTGTCACCATTGGGTTGCTGTAATAGGCAAACCTGTACAGTACATCGCATTTTTGGCCTGGTTTGTCAAATCTAAAAAATTCAGAAATATGCCTTCCTTTATAGCTACCGGTAGTTATATTCACTTTTTTTTTTTGTTGAATTCACCAAAAATACTATATCGTGACATGTATCGTTGTTTGGATATGAGATGATCTATATCGTGATATGACATTTTGGTGATATCGCACCGCTCTCCCAGGAGGCAACACTCACCTGGTGGTGGGCGGACCAACCCCGATGGATGTGAACTCTATGACCCGCGTGCTGGCGTCCAGGGTGCATGGTGGAAAGGTACCCTGTGGGCCCCATAGCTCTGGGTTGCGCCGGTTGCCCGTGATGTAGTCGGACTCTTCAAGGTGGAAGTGACAGTAGGGGAGCAGGCTGCGGCCTCGGACTTGTATGGTGGGACCCTGCTCGTCTTTCAGATTGGGAATACTGCCAAGAACAATGGAGAAACCGTTTAACTAGGATTGGATGTCTTTGTACAACAAAGAGCTTTTAAGAAGTACTGGACTAAGGAGTTGTGTACTGTACAAGTTGTGTAACTTGTGTAAAGTTACAACTGGAAAGTGCAACCGGAAAGTTTTCAGACCCTTTCAAGTTTTCCACATTTTGTTATGTTTCAGACTCATCTTAAAATTCTATTATTATTTTTTTCTCATCAATCTACACACAATAGTCAAATAATCCACAAAAAAAGCAGGTGTTTTGTAAATTTATAAAAAATAAAAGACTGAAACATTCCATTTACATAAGTATTCAGACCCTTTTTTATTGGACAGTTAGGAGGCACACATCTGTCTATATAAGATCTCACAGTTTTGTAAGGTCTCACGGTTGTACGACCAATGGTCGCTATGAATGAGATCCAAAGTTCCTTTGTTGACATGGGAGAACCTATACAGAATGACAACCATCAGTGCAGCTCAGTGCCTGGTTTCTTCCACACACGCTGTTGGGAATTGTGGCCGAATAGTTCAAAATATGGAACACTTGAAAGGGTCTGAAAACTTTCCGGTTGCACTGTATGTATAATTAAGAGTTTGGTGAAAGAGAGTGCTTGTGCTTGTGCAAGTGCTTGTGCCAGGATCAGGAGTGAAGGTAGGGGTGACTGTGTTTTTTCAGAGCATAGTGTGTGTGCGTGTGTGTGTGTGTGTGTGTGTGTGTGTGTGTGTGTGTGTGTGTGTGTGTGTGTGTAGACTGTGTTTGTACAGTGACATATCTCTTTCAGAGGTGCTCCAGACCTGCACACCAGCTGAGCCTCGTACTCGGCCACCTCGATGGGGGAGAACCGCACGCTGAAAGTCTGGCTGGCTCTAGGGCCGATAGTTCCCACGCTGGGCTCCACACAGAACGGCGGCAGCTCGGGGTCCCCCAGCAGCATGCTGGACACACTGCCAAGAGAGGAGCACGGCCGCAGGGCTGTGCCACAGCGAGACTGACCACCGGAGCGGCTGGGAACATCTGCAAGCACATAGGTGCCAAGTGGACCTTTATCTGGGCAACAGCTTTAACTCTCTCACAGAGTTGGCAAAGCACTACTAAAGCACTATCCACTAATGATATTATGATAGGACATCTATCACACCGTTGGGGTCGTCAGATTATTACTAGAGGATACAAGCAAAGGTTTCAGCTTCAGAGTTTCAAAACATTGTTTGCTTAATGTAATTTGCAGCAACAACTTGTAACCCATTATAAAAGACAACTCCAACTGCACATGCAGTATCAAGTCTGTTAAATTATTATTTTCAAACCTTATATGTTACAGTAATACCATATTAACTGCCCCCCTGTATTAACCTCACAGCTGAAGAAAATTTTGCAAAATCAATGTATAAACCGCGGCTAATAATTGGGAAATTACGTCAATCATTTAAATCATATCGCATCATATGTAGACTGATGGTGTCTTTTTACCTCTGTGATCTGGGCTGATTGTTGCTCCACCATACATGATCTGCCAGGAGAAGTCCATCTGAGTTGTGCCTTTATTTGACATCTGGAGCCTGACAAAGAGCACAGAGAGGCAAAAAAGTCAAATCTCATCCCACGGTTTGAAGACAGGAGACAGAGTTGGTCGGTGACTTGTGGAATCTGACACTGTTAGGAATGTGCCGTGATACAGAAAATGTGGAACACACAACATATGCAAGCATGCATACAGCATCTACACATGCGTTCACACACACACACACACACACACGTGATGGAAACACACTTACTTGTAGACTCGAGTCTGGTACAGCATGGTGTCTTTGAAGTGTATGGGCTCAGCGTCGCAGGTGAACTTGGCGTAGTCACACACAGCGCTCAGAAGTAGCTTCAGTTCTCTAGAGGAGTTCTCCACCACACTGTTGGAGGGCTCTGGGTCGATCTCAATCACCTTCAACACAGATATGCAGGCCATGGCTCCCAATTAAGTCAGACATATGCAAAACAGCCAACTGGTAATAAAAAAGACCCTTTAAAAATTGCATTTCTAAGTTTTTCTCCATGTCATCCACCAGTGCTCTGTACAGTTTTTATCTATGTTGAAGACTTGGGTGACATGCTGGTTACTCTGTCTTCGTATTTTCATGAAATATTCAACCCGTTGAATGGTATGAAGAGTTGTTATTATTGTTATTCTTCTTTGTCTTTTATGTTTTTGAATTATTCCACTTCATGTACTTTACTTTTTTAAACTATTTTAACTATTGCCTTTTTGCGTTTTTTTTTTACCTTTATTCTTTGCTTTTATTTATATACAGCACACTGAATTATACCTGTGTATGAAATGCATTATATAAATAAACTTGCCTTGCCTTTAAAACAAACACAAAAAAAAAACCTGTAGTGTAATGCAGTACCTTCTTTGTCTGAGTGGCCGCTGGTTTAGAGGTGTCCACCCACTTCACCGTCCTCTGACGGTCATCCCAGTCCGCCACCTGGTCCACAGGCTGCTGGAAGACGATGCGACACAGCCTGCACTTCTGGAGCTGGGCGCTGAGCGCAATGGGCTGCTTGGAGCAGAAGGTGACGGTGACGTCTTTGGCGCAGCCGGCGTGAAGGTGGCCGAGCCGCGGGGAGAAGCACACCTGAGCACTGTCCGGCGGCCACTCAAAGCGGAGCACGTCTGAGCCGCTCAGGTTGGTCATGGTGAAGGTGGCCTGGTAGGATTTGGCCACGTGGCAGTCGCCGAAGTGCAGGTGGTCAGACTTGTCTGAAAACGGGGAGGAAAAAAAAAACACATCCAACATCAAAGGAGTCTAGAAGAATTGAAACAGAATCAAACGAGAACAGTAAGATGACTGCATGCGCTCGCCCCTGCCATGCAATATTAACCAAAGTGAAACCAAATTCCAACATCAGGATGATCTTGTAGGAGAATGGAGATACTGTATGCCTTGTGTAAAAATCTCTGCCTTGCATAAAAAGTCTACCGGACCAGGGGCCTCATGTACAAAGCTTGCGTACACACAAAATGCTGCGTACGCCATCTTTCACGCTCACGGTCGGATATCAAGAGTAAATGAGCGTGAGAATGTGCTCCCGGTTTCTCCACGCCAACTATATGTGTGGCGTACGCACATTTCCAATGTGTATATCAGTTGGCAACACTTAAAGGCAATGCAGTGCAACAACATTAGTTCATCACGAGTCTAGGCCTTTATTTGCACAGCTTATTGTGAAATGTGGGCTATTAAAAATGATAACACTAACTGTAGTGAACAATTAAAACCTATGAAACCTATTTAGAGACAGCGCCTATATTTAGTTCCACGATTGTTGATGACTGGCTTATCAAACATTTCAGATTTTGAAGAGCTTTCCTCGAAATCTGTGATGAATGAGGTCGACTTCATCAGTGTTTCCCATACATTGACTTATTTGTGGCGGCCCACCACAATATCAACATTGACCACCACACAATGATTTTCCAGGTTGTGCTAAATTGTGCTTAAATCTAGTTAGCATCATAACCACGCTGCGCTAATTTGTTAAAAACTGCTACATTAAAGTTAATTCTGCAAACTTACCACCACAAATAGAATTCAATTCTGTGGGAAACACTGCTCATGCATTTGCCCATTCCTTGCACTTTTGCGTTTTCCCTTCATATTCATTCATACAGTAATGCATTCACATTATTGCTGTCACATTTGTGTGCAAACTATAGGAATATGTTCCAGAAATCGTAATGTTGTGGCAAGGTGGCCTGGATCAACTTTGTTTATTCTACTTCGGGTGCGCAATGTGTGGTCTCTTACTTGGACACGATTGATTTAATGACTTTTTAATTAATGCAGTTATGCGAAACCAGTCACCTACTTGCAGACTGACGAATGAATCTGCCAGTCTCTGACCCTAGTAGCCACTGCCACACTCTGCCACTACTGTTTTTTTGTTATTTACAGATGATAAAGTCGTAAGATTCGTCAGATAAGAGCACTTCAACCTTGCATTCACTGGAAATTATATATATAATTTCCAGTGAATGCAAGGTTGAAGTGCTCTTATCTGACGAATCTTACGACTATATATATATATATATATATTATTGTTGCAAGTCAGAGGCGTGCTCAGTCCATTTGGAGAATTGTGAAAAAAAAAGAGCACCCACCAGAAAAAAAAATGTGTTCTGGTGGGTGCTCTTTGGTTCAAGGTTTGTCCAAAATTAGTTGAAAAGAAAAAACTTTTCTTCACCAAGGCACTCCAAGGAGTATTGTAAAATGTCTTTATTATTATGACATGTCCACTAAGGACTTTAAAGTTGCCCACGCGTAGCGGCGATTGGGCCTTCTTCAGGGCTCACTATGTGGACACAGACCCAATTACGGACCCTCACACATGCTGATTACTCCAACAGGCAAAGGTCCTGATTATAACCATTTGGTTTGATTTTCAACATAAAAACATTCTGCAGGAGGTGTACTCCTTTACCCATGGATCTAATGGTGAGAATTCATATTTAGAATAGGTGGTAGGGTCTTACCATTTGTGGATTCTAACCCTTTGCTGATGATGTTGTCCAGTGTGACGATGTCCTGGTAACTCTCTCCTAAAAGCTGCACCTCTGTCTCTTCAAATAGGTTATCGGCCACCATCAGCCGTATGGAGGCTTCAAAGCTCTGAGCACTTCCTGGACAGAATTCCACTTCAAACGCTGCCTGTTGGCCCACACTCACGTCCAGCGACAACACATTGCCAGACGATTCCTCTGTGGGACAACAAAACCAACAATTTTGTTTGTAGAAACAGTCTTTAAATAAGGAGTGGGCTGTCCTTCTCACTGGGTTTTGTAGGCTTATGTGAGAGCTAAATAGCTTCTGTCACCACCACTATAGACCCTTTCAACAATAAAAACAAAAACAATGCTTGAACGTTCTATTTGGGCCCCAATCTACTTCCTCTGCATTAAGATAACATATGGAATGTTAAAAAGGAAGTCTTGTGGGGCCAACTATGATGCTGATAATGGAACTCTCTTGAAATGGTCCATAAAGGAGTTTTCTAAGACTTTAGGATTGACCTTTACCATTGCACAGTCCAACCTGACTTGCATGTTACCAGAGTATGAGAAGGACAAGCATCTACTGTAGGTTGCACTCTGGCAAGTCTATGTGATGCAGTATGTGTGATGATCTACAAGCAGCACTGACCAACCTTCTCCACTTTCATCCTCAGGCAGCGGGGTGATGATTCTGGATGAAGTGCATGGCGCAGTCTTCATCTTGAACACTCCCATCTTGTCTTGCAATTCAATAGTGGCCTGAAGATGAGCAGGATATAATGATTTTCACATAAGAACAGTATAACTTATGTCTATACAATTACAGGGCCTGTAGAAGCATGTGTATTGTAATTCATTTGACATATACTGTTGTTGTTTACAATCCAAAAAAGACATTTACAACAACACTTACAAAACTGCTGCAATGAATTATTGTAAATGTGATCTTGCAATCATGTTGAGTTTCACTACTGTAGAAATAACTTTTTGTCCATTTCTTATTCTTATAATTTCAGACCACAAGGTCTATATCAACTATAATTCTAATTTATTAACATTGTTCTAATTTATTAACAATGTTTAAACTGCATTTCTGATAGTCCTTCCTGCACTGTCTGAATGCACTGGGCCCACCTTTGCAGGTAGGTATCCAGTGTTCTTAATGACCAGCGGTAAGGTCTGCTGTCGGCCAACCAGCAAGCGTTTGAACTGGAGCACAGGCTGGCCCCGGCTGTTCCTGACCACGGGCTGCAACACGCTCACACAGGGCAGGTTCCCATCGCCCAGCAGGTCCATCACCAGCAGCTTGGTCTTCCCCACCGCCATGACACTGAGACAGATGATGAAAAAGCACAGGCAGAAAAGGGTGATGATGAAGATGGAGGAGGAGGAAGAGGAGGAGGAGGAGGAGGATGATAATGGACATGAGGATGGAGAAAAAGACTGATGAAAACCTTGAATATCAGTGTTCTCATCAGAGCATTTGGGAACATAAAATCTAGATGCTGTTAAGACAGAAAGTACAATGAAGACAGAACACACACACTATTGGATGATTATTTCAAACCGTATACGACGTCATACAGATCTCCCTTCCTGAGCATTGTGCTTTACCTGGAAGCTCCCTCCAGGGTGACCTCAAAGCTGCCATGATAGGACTGCATATTGGGTGGGGTGAATGTGATGACAGCGAAGGCATGGGAGTGGCTGGGGAGGCACATCTTACTGGGCAGCAGCTCAAACACCTCCGTGGTTCGGGTGGACTGAGGACAACAAGCATATTTCCTTTCAGTTGAGACGTACAGTACAGCTCACTCAGTTGGACATACACGCAAATCCACTCACCTTGGTTTGCACTGATTTTGCTGACAGGCTCATGGCACAGGGGACTTTGCCGCTGTTGGTGAGACGGAAGCGGGCCTTGGCTGACTGTCCGACGATTACATTGTTGAAGACAAACTTATTCTCGTCTTCCACGTAGACGCCTCTGGCATCTCTGAACTGCTCACACTGCAGCATGTTGCTGTTCTTACAGATGTGGTGCTCCTCGAAGATGGAAGAAATGTCCTTTATTATGCCTAAGGGCAGAAAGCATCCAGGGAACATGACAGGTTTTGTTCATCAAGCTAGCCAGATCTTATTAGATGCACATCAGCATACTATCTAAGTAGTGACGCAACAGCTTCACAATTAAGCTTCCAGTAGAAAAATAGGGACAACTACAACCAAAAGCATCCACACATGCACACAGACACACACACACACACACAAACACACACACACACACACACACACACACACCTGGCATACAGACTTCCGCCACCAGCTGATAGGGGATGCCTCCAGGATTGTCCAAAGGGTTTCGGTCGCTAATGTCCACGGCGAGGAACTCCTGCCAAAGGCCTGGCTGCTCGGCCACACACTCCACGGTCACCACCTGGGTGGCCCCCGCGGACAGCACGCCATAGCAGGCCGACAGCGAGAACACTCCCGTGGTCAAGCGGGTCTGGGAACAAGGGGAAGGTGCATGTACTGTCTGTGCTTTACCAATTAAGATAGAATAAGCTGACTATCAACAGCTATATCTGAATATCATTAAACCTGACACCTTACAGCACAACAGGGACTTGCATGTTGCTCTATATATGTTTGTGTAATGGGCCGTTCACACCAAGATCAACAGCTATATCTGAATATCATTAAACCTGACACCTTACAGCACAACAGGGACTTGCATGTTGCTCTATATATGTTTGTGTAAGGGGCCATTCACACCAAGATCAACAGCTATATCTGAATATCATTAAACCTGACACCTTACAGCACAACAGGGACTTGCATGTTGCTTTATGTGTGTTTGTGTAAGGGGCCGTTCACACCAAGAATGACAACTACAGTATAACAATAAATGCAAAAAAAGTATCGCTGTAGCTAACATGAACACAGTGAGCCCAGAGGTGCCTGTAGAGATATAAGGTGCAATCTGTCTCCAGCCTCCTGTGTTGCTCTCAGATAGCAGGGTCATCTGACCTTCTCTCTCACCTGAGGCACCATAGAGCTGTCTTTCTGAATGGACTCGCTTCGCCCAGGCCTGCCGGTGATGGGCTTGGCCGAGTGGCTCACTTGCGACGTCTTCTTGCCTATCCTGTGGGGGAAAAAAACAGTGATACCTGCCTGAACTTACATACGCAGGAGGCTAATCATACATTTTTCCCCCTCTGAGCAGTGCGGCAACAGTGATGCGTTCTAATAAACATTAGATACATGGCCAACAATGGCTATCACAAGACCTTTAAAATGCATATCTCGGTTCACTGGTCAAACAAATATACTTTCCTTTAACTCATTGAGTTCCAAAAACGTAATATTAAAATTTTCCTTCCCATGCGTTGAGTGCCAAAAACGTAATATTACGTTTTTAGCTTTTTTTTAAAAAAAATTACGAAACTAGACACTCTAACACACCTTATATGTGATTTTGGGAACTCTGTGATGAATGGAAATGAAATAAATGACGATCGAAAACTCATGAAAATGCACAATCTGGACATTTTATCTGGACATTTTATCATAAACTCGGTTGCCGCTTTGGGAGTCGAATCAGTGACGCATGCACGTCAGGTCAAAACCAGGCCATTTTCGTGGGTCTATCACTAGGTGGCAGTCTCGCCAGGTCTCGCTGATCACTTCCCGGAAAGTTTACAGAAGTTTACAGGCAACACTTTCATATTTCGTGAAAGACGTTATATCTCCATTTCTAGAAAAAAACTGTGATTTTGATGAAAACTAGCCACTGTTTAGATTGGGATTTCTCAGGAACAGAGGCGTGTAGAAATACACGGTTTGCACCCACTGAGAGCTTAAAGTCTCACCTTTTAAACGAGCCATTGTATGTGTTCATAGCTATAACACAGAATATGCTGTGGCTGTACAAAAATCATCAACAATGGTCTAGATCAGTGGTCCCCAAACTTTTTCTTCCGAGGGCCAGCTCACTATGCCTGGCTCCAAGAGAGGGCCAGAGACTCGGAGTAGTTCTATATCAGTAACCATAAATAGCTTAGTGCTGTGAACAACAGCAGTCTACCTTAGTTGAATATTCTATTACATTTAATCATAGGCTATTGCAATTTAATACCATTGTTAGCTGTGTTTATATTGTCATCATGCCATATCAGTGTAAAATTAAATAATACTAATAAAAAAAAAACGTTTGCATTCCCAAAAGTATTAGCAGGGAGTCCCAAAAGTATATTTTATTAAAAAATGTGTGAACTCTGAATTCTGTGTCTTTGCATACACCGCTCAAGTTGTGAATATCCTACAAATAATTTAAAGTTCTCAAACTATGAGAATTTTATGAAGTGCTGAAGTGGTCTGAAATGACCACCATTCTAACTTTCAGTCACCTGATGAGAACTTTGTGAACTCTTTGTATGAACATTTGAACGAGTGAATAAAAAATAGAAATAATTATCCCAGAAAGTCCCAGAAATATGACTTGAATAGAAGTTAGTTAGTTATTAACAATTAATTGATACATTTTTAAAATACTTTGAGCACTGATGCAGTCAGCATAGCCCTCTTACATTGTTTGCAGGTAGGCCTACATATCATTCCGTTTTCGATGGCAAACGCAAAACAGTGCCAAAACAACCACCGGTGGACAAAACGAGTATTACATGTACTGTTAAGAGTAGAGAGATGAATGGGGGAAATTGCGGAGGTTTTAGTTTGATGATGTTGTACTCCCGTGCGGGGCGGATGATATATACTACGGACATGTTTTGGGGGGCCACCCAAAATGAGGTGGCGGGCCGTAGTTTGGGGACCACTGGTCTAGATTGCTGGCACTCTAGGACAAAGCTTCCGAAAACAGCTTGGCATTCAATGAGTTAAGGGCCTTCCCTATCCACATATGCCTGCATACAAGTGAGTGAAGGAGTTTGGGTTTGGGTCTGCCCAACTAGTGGCAGCTAAAATGGTTTCTCACCCTCTCCTCTGCACGGGCCCGGGGATGTCTTTGCAAAACCTGGAGACATGGAAGCGGACCTCAAAGTCACTCTTGTTCTCAATACTGAAGCTTCGGGTATTGCGGCTCCCGTACACAAGGGGTCCAAAGTTGATGTCACTGGAGGGTGATATTGAGTATTTGGAAAAGACAGACAGGACAGAGACCTTGATGGGAATGATGGCGATGGTCTCCCCAGCATTTGAAATGTTTGGTTCAATAACCTGTGAAAACAGAAAAGGAAAAAAGAGAGACTTAATTTCCTTGACAAAACTCAGGTGATGAACTGACCCTTTTACGGATTACAGATGCTTACATACAAGGATGTCGCTGTGCAACTATCAGTGTGTAGCAGACATTGGTTACCTGGCAGCGCAGGATTGGCTGTTCTTCAATGCGCACTTCCTTGTTGCAGCGGAAGACGAACTGGACCCCAGTGGGGCGGTCAGTGGGGTGGAGGGTGCCCTTCTGAGGGAGTATGGTGAAGGCGGAGTTCAGGTAAGGCAATTCAGGAAGAGTAGGCTCCAGCACGAATCTGACTCAGGGAAAGGGACACAGAGACCAGGTACAGTAGCAGCAAAAATGAGGCTTGCTTTTCATAGGGAAAAAAATGGAGAATGGTCTGTGTTGTGTTGAATGAAAATAGTATGTGTGCTCCTCACTTGTAAGCAATGTCATATTTGCCTTTGTTCTTCAAGTTCACAGATAACTTCACTTCCTCTGATACTTTAACAGTTCCAAAATCCAGCCCTCCATCAGCACCTAGGTGTTTAGAGGACAAAACAATGACACAATTAAAGACAGTGAGCAGGAGTCTACAGTACATGCAGTACCTTCCATACAAAGGCCAAATATTTCAGAGATAAACTCATTTGGCTTGAGGACCTTTGGGGAAAGTGATGTCTAGTGCCACATCATAGGCCTCAGCAGACACCTGGATGTTCTCAGTGTGGAAAATTCCCAGGATACCATCTGCATCTGAAACCTGATATACAAGCACACCTTACACATGTGCACACAAAATCAAGCGGACCACATCTGTCACACAGACAACTAGGAATGTGAATGAAGGGAAAAACAAAAAATCAGAACATAAAAATTCAAATACAAGTAAATGTTATTTATACAATGGCACAAGTGAGCAAAACTGGTGCTCTGAATACCGATTCCATTGTTTCTGAAAGTTTATCCTGGTCACACATTTTAATGCAATCTGGTTTACACCTACTTTTAAATGGCAGAAACGTTACTCACAAAAAGTGATGTGTGCTGTGATAACATGTTTTAAGGCATATGTTCTGATAAAATAACGCCTGAATCAGGCATAATGCCTTAATAAATCTGCTCCTCAAAAAAGGAGGATTGCTGTTCAGGACATTTTCCTACATAGGACCTTCAGTTACTCCAAATGCACTTGAAGAATTCAAGCTTTCCTATCTTTATACTGCCCTTGCAGATGCCCACCTCTAGACGGACGGCCCTCTTGAGGTTGACGGGCTTGACGGCCCTGAAGTGCATCTGCAGGCAGAATTCTGAGTGGGGCAGGATGATGCCCTGGTCCTGCGACACGCTGAACTCGTCGCCCAGCACCTCCATCCCGCTCAGTCGCCACGCCACCGGCAGGGTCTTAGTGTTCCGCAGGAGCAGGTTACGAGTCTCTTTCCTGACCATCAGGGAGAGACATAGGGAGAGAGAGGGGAGGGGAGAGAAGGAGACAACAGGATTAGGATGGGAAATGGAGGTGGATTCTATTTGAATAGAATCTAATACATGCAGCTGAACTACTGAACCACAGATCTAATGAAATTGCTATTTCCATCTGCTTCTTTCAACTGCTGCTCTCTCTATGGCAAGTATTTGTGACTGTGAATGTAATTATGAGCTAAAAGACAGCCTATGCATTAGACAGATCACTGACAAGCTGGAAGTCCCAACACACACACACACCTGTGCAGCAGAATCTTATCGAAGTGCAGGTGCTTGCGTTCCAGGTCCAGCTCCGGACGGACTCCGTGGCAGGACAGCCGGAAGACCGCAGGGTCTGGATTGTCCTTCACACAACACACCAGATTGTCGTTGATCTGGCCTGGGGTGATGGGGTAGGCCCAGATCACCAGCTCCTGCCAAAGCAACAGCCCAGCAACAGCAACAATGAGAGTAGGCATGAGTGCAAAACATGACGCCACAGCACTTCATATATTTCATTGTGAAATGCTCAAATCCATTTAGGTCAATTACCAGATTTACCTAAATGTCATAGAGTACTACAGTATATACAGTAGTGTAATGATGTGCATGAACACCTGCACACTGAGAGTAATTACTGCCTATGAATTTATACAGTAATATACTGTGGCCCACCTTCTTCTCTTTGGGTTTGAGCGTCATCGTGGGTGGGTCCAACAGGTAGGTGGTGGCTTTGGTGTCGTGCTGGAAGCAAAAGTGGATCTCTGCTTCCATTGGGGAGTTATTATGCATTACGAGCCTCTCCATATTCTCTGGGTACTTCCTCTCCTTATATCTATGGCAGCCCAGAGGGACACACTGAGCTAAACAATTCACTAGTTCCAGACAGACTTGGTAACAAAGAACTTAAACGTATGTACTCCCAATCATCGGTAAATTGATCTAAAGTGCATTTTACTCTGGATAATTCCTTTAAGACTTTTTCCTCAATTGCTAAGATGCATTTAATGAAACCGGTTCCACTTGATCTCCATTTTCTTAGCACACTAGTCATCTCTTGCAAATGTATAAACACGTTTTCATTGGTTTCACACATTGTTTTTACACCCTTTTTCAAAATATTTAATGTTTTTCTCAGTTGTTTTGATGCAATTCTCAGATCAGAATTGATATTCTCAAAACTGTTTGTTCAAACTCCATATCATCTCTCATCTTGTGCACATGATTGAAGCAGTTTCTCCCCATCTTGAACAAATAGCAATGCTTTAGTACATCCATGCAAATTATTTGGTACAGTACAAATGCGTTTTTTTTTTTATTATTTTCAATTGCTAATGTCATATTGGTCAAAATGCACTATGCTGGTTTCCTGCTGAATAAAAAAAATGGCCTTAATTCATCACTTGTGTCTTTACATGCAAATGTGTTGAACTAGCTATCATAACTAGTTATCATAGTCTGTCTAGCATACAGTATATAAATGTATGTGACCTGACCTACAGGAATATCAGGATGTAAAGAAAGATGTAGAGTGCACAGCTCTGACCAAGGGGTGTTTTACTTTATATTGGTCATTTTTCATTTGCACAATGCTGTAAAAGCCTTCACTTTCTTTATACTGTCTCAATGTCTGTCAACAGAAAAAACTTTGAAACATATCCACTGTCTTGCAATCAATCCCCTCCACACTCAGTACTGTAAAGTGTAACTTGGAGTTTTGAAATAGAAAATAGTGCTGCCTTGCGCATTGTTCATTAGAAAATACTTACAGAGAAAACTGTCATAGTCTACATAGCACTGACAGTTTCATTGGTATAAATATTGGCTTTTGAGGCATAAACAAAGCATTTTGAACAAGATACGCGCTTACACTATACACTATGCAGTGTAGTTTGCTCTAATTGTTTTGAGAAATGCACTAACTGTTGTGCAAAATGTTAATGATGATTCAAGAAATGCACCAAAGCGACTGAGAAAAACCGTAACATAGCTCTCATAGACAGACTCCAAACTCCATTGGATTAAGTGTCTTACATGTCAATGACAGTTATATCCTGCAAGGTAGGAATACAGTTCATGCTGTGATACGCTTGTTTGCTTTTTTACACATACTATAACTATGTACACTATCAACAAATGGCAAAGACATAAATTAAGGCTGAACCTTCCAATATTAAAATCTATGTTTTCCTTTTTGATGTACATTGTGTAGTTTCAGTCCAAACGGTAGTGTTAACGTGAATCAGTGAGTGAGTCAGTGATTGAGAGAAAGAGTGAGTGAGTAAAGGCCTAGATATACTACCACATAATGTGTGTTTTCGCTAAGCACAGATTTGCGCTTGGGTGTTTTCAAAGTATATATCAGACTCTGATGTGGATGTTGTCTCATTGCAAGAACAATACAAGAACTCAATCTTCATGTATGTAATTAGATATAGTATCTCTTCCCTGTGTCAATCTACAGCAAAGTTTTCTAGTTTTCTCCTCCACTTCAAGAATATTTTCTCCTCTATTTAAAAAGCACTAGCTACCTACTTTAAATTCTTTTGTAATGTAATTTAAACCATGATTTGCTGAAGCATGAAATAAGCAAAGTTTTATTTTATCACTGGCTCTCCAGTAAATGTATTCCTAGGGAACAAACAAATTAATGAGAACATGTATCTGTACTTTGGATAAAAGGGTTGGATAAAATAAATAACATTGCAAATAACATTTAATTTGGTTCTCTTGACCCCAAGTGAGAGCATTAAAACGTGTATGCACAGGTGCATTCATTGCACACAAATCCATGAAGACATTTGATATTTAGATTGTCCATGCATACTAATGATCAAATTTGCATCAAGTGTACAGTGACATGTATACTTCCTTGGCCTTGAGTGAGAGAGTCCACTATTTTGGGAATGAGTGAGTGAGTGGGTGAGTCCACGAGTCAGAGAGTAAGTGAATGAGTGAGTGAGTGTGTGAGTGAGTAAGTGAGTGAGCGAGCGAGTGAGTGTGTGAGTGAGTGAGTGAGTGAGTGTGTGAGTGTGTGAGTGAGTGAGTGAGTGAGTGAGTGAGTGAGTGTGTGAGTGAGTAAGTGAGTGAGCGAGCAAGTGTGTGAGTGAGTGAGTGAGTGAGTGAGTGAGCGAGTGAGTGTGTGAGTGTGTGAGTGAGTAAGTGAGTGAGTAAGTGAGTGTGTGAGTGAGTGAGTGAGTGTGTGGGTGAGTGAGTGAGCGAGCGAGTGAGTGTGTGTGTGAGTGAGTGAGTGAGTGAGTGTGTGGGTGAGTGAGTGAGTGAGTGAGTGAGTGACAAACTCCAGTACCTGTCTCTTGTCTTTCCACATAGAAGGGGTCCAAAGTCAAAGAGGCCCTTTCGGACAATATAGGCTTTCTGCACAACCTCCTCAGGATTTGCAATCTTTTTACTGTTAGCAAATACCACTCTGTGGAATAGATGCACGCACACACAGACACAGACACAGACACACACACACACACACACACACACACACACACACATACTGTCAGGCTCTGTCTCTGATGCAAAAGGCTGTAGACGTTCTCTCACCGAAGATCCAGGAGGCCCCAGAGGACTGAGCTACGACATTATTAGTCATTTACATTTTCCTCACAGCAGGGGTGTGCTGGATGATTGAATGACCTTTCCTCAGCGATGTTTGCCGAACCGGTCTTTATGTTTACAACATGACATTTACAAAGGGTTGCAATGCTCGAACCAAAACACAATTTCACTCTCTAGCCGGGGTCTCAGAACAATCTCTCATCCCAAAACAAGACGGCACAACCGGCACAGCTACAGCACAAGTGTCATAGAAGTGTCTTCGGCATAACAACACATTTAGCTATAACATTGCAGGGTGACATATCTAAGTCCACGGATCTCCCCTCTGGGTTTGAATCAAAGTCATCTGATTTAAATTGAATTAAATGTTAAATTGGTGTAAAGTTTGATCTGTTTCACTTTGGTCAACTTTCATTTGACATCAATCCTCATTAACAAGCCTGAAAAAAACCCATGCACAGCCTTTGTTCACATTTCAGGTTATTTTCAAAGTGGTGGAAGCAGGTAGCCTACGTACTTGTGATCTCTACTGATGTCCGGGTAGGCACAAATGCCTTGGCAGTGCAGCTGGTAGAGTGTCTTGGTGCCCATCACTTCAAAGTTGAGTGTCTGTTTGAACGTGCCCAGCACTGCAGAGTGGAACCACAACTTGAGGGTCACCTCACCATTGGCAGGCACAATCCAGCGGAAATTGGTCAACCTTCAGGGAATAACAGAGGATTATGAAGAACAGTTTCATCCACACGTGATCTTTAGATGGCTGGTAATCCAGAGGTGACCCTGCCAGGTGTCCTTGAGCATGGCACATGTACTGTATGGGCCTGATTTACTAAAAGTGTGTATGTACAGTCAGGCCCGGATCTAGGCTGCTCAGATTGGGGGGGCAAATAGAAATTTGGGTTGGGCACAATGAATACCCCCCTTCCCCCCACCCACCCCCGACACACACACACAACAAAACCGCTCAAAACGAGAATAATACAAACACTAACACTACAGTTAAAGGTCTTTATTTAAACCAGCAACAAGAATCTAGTGCCTATAACATTTATGGAAATATAGCTAAGCCCTCTCTACTGAAGTATGAAACAGCAAGTGATGCACACAGTGTGGAGTGGTGGGGAAACGCTGCTGCTCCGGTATTTATACTATCCAACCAGCAAATCAGCACCTTCAAAATTCAGACGGGACGAATTAGAAAAGTGTGATTGGCAGATTCAATAGCTGTCAATTAAAATTGTGATTGTGTGTGCATTCAATGAAAGTAAGGAGCTAATTGGCCAATGCACCACTCTACAGAGATGGTTGCTGCTATTGTTGCCAGCAGACTTTTACATAATGACAGACCATGTAGAAAATTGTGTGTGTGTGAGTTTGTGTCTGAGAGTGATTTTGTGTTTCTGTGTGTTTGTGTGTATCTGCACACAAGAGTATGTGTGTGTGTGTGTGTGTGTGTGTGTGTGTGTTTTGCCAAGCACCTTTGGTGGAGGTCCTGCTGGCCTTCCCCTGGTTGGTTGCTATGCTCGACATCATAGAGTGGGGTGATGATGTCCAGTGAGGCTGTGTGAGAATCAGAGGTCTTTGGGCCTTTCTTAGAGGCAGGGCGACGCTTTTCCTTCAGGTTTTCCTTGCTTTGTTCAACCTTCTTGGATTTGCCTTTGGCTGGCGATGCCGCTTCCTCCTAAGACAGACGAAATGGAGGACCCACAGGCTTATGGAGAGGCTAAAAATGACTGTTCAGTGATTAAATGCACATGGTTGTCTTGCTTATGTGGTACATTTCTCTCACACCCTCACCCTACTGTTCTTTAGAAGTAGACACTATTTCTAGACATTAACCCCAGACTTTTGTTTAGTCATTTGAATAATATGGACCTTCTTATACAATATATATAACCCAGCATAATTTGGAATTCATTTGGAAACATTTGGATATGTACCAGTCTGGATACATTCGGATATGTACAGTACCGGTAATCTAATCTAATCTGATTTTTTTTCCATTGACAGTTTTTGGACTGTGTAGGTGGACCTCTCTTCAAAGGCAGGCTCTCTACACTCACTGCTGATGTTGCATATCTTGTGAAGCAACTGCATGGTTGATTGAATTATTATTATTCTATTGAATCCTCCAATTTCTTACAAAGAAAACAGCACAGTTGAAATCATCTAGAAAAAACCCTACTGAGATGAAACGGTGTAGTCACCTTCAACAGCGCTGCCTGCAGCTCTGCCTCCAGCTCGGCCTCTTTCTTCTCCTCGGCCAGGTCCTCGGGGGAGAGGAGCCGGAGGAAGGTGAAGCAGTCGGGGAGGCACTGCAGGCTGGGCTCTGAGCGCCTGCTGGGGTAGGGCACCACGGAGAAGACGCTGGGCGGAGGGATGGGGGGGCCTTTGGGGCCCAGACCCAAACCGTCCAGCACCTGGGGGAAGATGTGAGGGTATGAGAGTCCACTCTGAATAGTACAGGACTGAGCACATCTGTCCAGAAACAGCTGACATGTTGATGTTGGAAACAATAATGTCATCATCAAATTCAACAAATATCAAGCCCCACTGTGAATATAATTTAGACTCACTATTTTGCTCATAATATCAGCAAACACAATACAGCTACAGTATATGAAAATGTGTAAATAGTCTCGGTGGACTGTTTACATACACACTGCACCGGCATTATAATATTTGTCATTATATACGATACAAAAATTACAACTTTTGGACAAGGAGGACATACTGTAGCTTCTCATGTACACCATAATCCATTTATGTATATTTCAGCACCTTCCAGCACTTTGTACTAGTTTTTGTAAGGAGTACTTTAGTAGAGTTTCTACTTCAATGTGCATGGTACTGTATATATGCAGAGAGTGCATAGAGCACATGCCTAGTGCTGATGGGTATAAGAAGCTTGTACCTCATCGAGGGAGGGCAGTCTCCCGTCCTGCAGGACCTCTGTGGCGACGGAGTGCCCTCTGCCGGACACAGGGATGACAATGTGGGGAACGGCATCTGCCGCTCCCTCCCTCTCCAGCAGCTCGGAGGGATCTCCCATCAGCGGCATCCGGCTGGGGTCCGGCGAGATGGACTTGACCTCACTGTCTGCCTTGAGCCGGTCCTTGTCGTGGCGCTCCTTCTCGCGTTCCTTCTTGGTCTTCTTGCCGGACACAGCTTGCCGCTCAGGGCCCGGCTGTTCGTCGACGTCCTCCTCGGAGTTGAAGGGCCGCAGCAGCAGGCCCTGGGCACGGTCCCAAAAGTGCAGGACATGGCACAGGTGTGCTTGGCTGTGCTCGTACACCTGGAAGCGTTGCTGGAGCTGCTTTTCGCTTTGGCTCAACTGGACAGAGTGGCACAGATAGGGTCAGAACAGTTATTATTACACAATGGTACCACACAAGATATCTGATTTTTGAACTTATCAATCTGACCAATCTGAACTGACCACTTCTCCATCCAGCTCTTCGTTGGGAGACGGAATGTCCTCCTGCCCTCCTGCTTTGGTCTCTTTGTTCTTCTTCTTCTTGTCCTCGGCCTCTTTGCTGCCCTCGCCCAGGGATGGGGGCACGTCTTTGCCTTCCTGGCAGAGGGACATTTTTCGGCTGTCTTTGGAGCCTTCCAGCCTTGTCTCTGAGCGAAGCGCAGATGAAGACTGGAGAAAATAACAAACAAATAATCTTCTTTTCTAATTACCAAGAAATCTATTTGACTTTAACAACTGAAATAACCTACTGTTTAAAAATACTACAGAATTCCTATTTAAAAGTATTCTTCCGGTTCATAAGGAACATTTTTAAATGGTTGGTTGGTTGTAGACAACCAACACCAATTTGACTAGAAGTGCACTTCTTGGCGGTGTGCTTGCCTCTGACACTGACCTGTTTCCAGCCAAGCTGGCTCTTCTTCCCAGCAGCATCCTCTTTGAATGTGGATGGATCTTTCTTTCCTTTTTTGCCTTTCTTTCTCATCTCCTCCTCCTCTCTCTGTCGTTCCAGCTCCTCCTGTAGCCTCCTTTCCTCCTGCTCTCGCGCCATCCGCTCCCGTTCCCTGCATGGTATGCACAGGGCAGACCACTTATTTTAAAAACCTCAACTGTTTGAATCTGGGAGCACATATATAAAACAAACAATGTAAATTATTAAGTACGAGAGGCTGAAAAATGCCTCCCTTTAAAAAATGCCCCCCATCCCTGGATGGGCACTAGATGTATCCCCTTTATGCCATTGTCTGGTGTACATAATTGGTGACATTTTTGGTGCGCAGGTACGGTCGTTCGCTCAAAATGTGTATTTTCCAGATAGCTATCAGAGAATCATGTACCGGTAAGCTTAAGTAATCCAGAGAACCTTTAACAAGCCTGCACTGCTGTGACACTTCAAAGAGACCTTTAATCAATGCGGCGCGGCAGACATGGGATATGCATCATGGTGACATCCCACACACCTGCGCTTGCGCTCCCGCACCATCTGCAGCCGCTGGCGGTCAAAGTCCTCTTTCTCTTCCTCTGTCAGGGCATCATACTCCTCCTCATCCATCTCCTGAAGTCGCAACTTCGCCTTCTCCTCCTCCTCACGCTGCTTAGCCTCTGAGGAGAGAGAGAGAGAGAGAGAGAGAGAGAGAGAGAGAGAGACTTCCACATGCTGTTCTCAGACACAGAAATATCCAAAAACAGCCCCACATTCATCTAGTTCAGCTGCCAACTGTGTTAGTAGGTCTACAACACATAGAGGCCCTAGGCCTGTATAATCTACATAGGGTTCCTCTTCAATGAAACAAATTATAACGTTTTAGACAATGATGGACAACCTTTTTAAAAATCATCGTTCAAAGCCATATGTCACTGTTTATCTTTGTCACTCTTTGTTACACTCAGTTCAACTGTTAGAGGTAACTTTAACAGGTAAAATGAGGATTCATTTCTGTATACTATATGATTATGGCCCTTCTCTGTCTTACCCTCCACCTCTCTCTGTGCCTTCTCCTTGGCCGTGTAGTTCTGGAAGTTGTTCGAGAGGTTCACCATGTAGATGAAGCGTCGGTTGTTCAAGGCCTTGAGGACAGCATGCAACATGCAGCTCGGCGAGCGACAGTAAAGAGTGTCGAGTCCATCAATCACCACTCCCCGGAGACAGTCACTTAGCTGGGCCAGTCGAAGCCAGACAAGAAGAGAGTAGGTTTCATTATAGAGGGCCTTACTACACCACAGCTTGAGGAAGTGAAAGAACAGATCACAATCAATGGCCTAAAACTCCTCAGAATGCATTTAAAGGCCTCTCTGTTCTTCTAGTCTCTAGTGTTTCCCAAACTCTGTGCTGCAGGAGAAAAATAGGACAAAAAACGTTTGTATGCTTCATGGTGCTGTCATATCATGTGGGGGGTGGTACTGTAGTGTAGTAGTTAAGGAGCTGGGCTAGCATGCAGTAGCCTGAAAAGTTATGGGTTCAGTTCCTGGCTTTCACCGTTGTGTCCTTGAGCAAGACACATTGTGGATCGACACATGGAAGTCATCTTGTACTGTAAGTCACTTTGGATGAAAAGTGTCTGTTAAATGAATCAGTGTAAAATGAATACATGTAAATCATGCTGCTGTGCTGTGAAAGTTTCTCATAGTAAACAGTGTACCGAGACTAGACACTTGCTACAACAGATGCAGAGAGCACAATCAAAGACACAAGACACGTAGGCATAACTGTTACATGCAAACGCATCTGGAATAAACCTAAAGTGCTCACCTGGAGTCTCTCTGCGAGGATGTCCACCAGCACCTCTTCAGGGAGCAGGCAGCTCATGAGGTCCAGCTGACTCACACTGAAAATCAGGGGACGGTGGATATGTTCGACCTGCACACACACACACACACACACACACGCATGTTATTCTTTTCATACATTTTCAAGTCCTTTTTTCCTTCTTTAGCTCAAATGTGCTTCAGTATTTGCCATTTTGAACCTCTATGGCGCTTGCACTGAGTGTGTACCTGGGAGTTGGCTGTTGTTGGGGAGGTGTCCACTCGCTCCGTCCTCTTCCCCCCCGTGGTGGTGGCTTTCTGGCGGGTGGAGATGGAGGAGGCCTGGGCCTTTGGCTCCATGCTCTCTCCCGTGTGTTTGGCAACAGCCTCCACACTAAGCACACCTGAAGCCTGAGCTGTGGGAGACTGCGTATCTGCAGCGGCCTGGGCTGTATTCACACACACACACACACACACACACACACACACACACACACACACACACACACACACACACACACACACACACACACACACACAAACAATTATACAGTCCACTGGACACACACAAATAGCAATCCATATTAAACAGACACTCAAACACACTCAGTAGTGGATGTTTCATTACAACACTGGGAAACTACCAACGTCCAAACTCCCAACACACATAGATCACATAGATGTGTAAAACTCATTCATATATTACAAGCAAGAGCAATCTATTAACAATCTGTAATTAGCATTAGGGTGGTGGACATATCTTCCCCATCATAGTAGACACACAACGCACACACACACACACAACGCACACACACGCACGCATGCACGCACGCACGCACACAAACAGTCTAGGAGGTGCGACTGACCCATCTCCTCTGCCTTCCTCTGGTAGTGCTCCTGGGCGGCCCTGGCGCAAAGCTCTCTGGCTTGCATGGCCGCTGGCGTGGCCCCTGATGCCATGGCCTCCAGCAGCACAGCGTCCAGAGAGAGGCACGCTGCACCGTAGTGCCGGGCCAGAGCCACTGCCGTCGGCGTCTTACCTGCACGCAACACAGGACTGCATCACACACTCACAGCGAATGAGCAGTTCACACACACGTACACACGTACACATGTACAAAAATAGAACTTGATTAACTTTATGTTACATACTGTACAGCTATTCACAGTTACTTAAAGCATATCTCTGGGCAATTACAGTATACAGTAGTATTTAATAATAGTTTAGTACTGACTAAATAGTCAGTCAGTAATAACACTTTTTTAAAAGCTTCCGAGGAGTGAGTTAAAACCCCCATAGCCTCTGGGAGGAACTCTGTGCAGTACCGGAGAGTGGAGCTCCATGAACGATGATTGTGATTCCTCGGCGGTTTCTAGCGGCATGTCCGTCTGGGGTCAGGTCTATGCCCAGATGCCGGGCAATGGCCATGGACACTGGGTTTGTCTCCAGCTCGCCGACACTACTGCTTGACCGACTGTCATCTTTCACAGCTTCTGAAGAACAAAACGATGAATTCAAACCCAGTAATGACTTTATGATGTCTGGCATTTGTTTGGTTTGTTAGTTTGGCTTTGTTTGATAAAAACAAAGAAAAACAAAACAGTTGTCTGGGGCAGGTGAAACCATATTAGTGGTTTATATAGTCTACCTTTACTTGCGATCTCCTTCAAGCCAATAGCCATGACCTCCCTGTCATTCTCCAGATGTCGCTCTATGTTTGGGAGGTCAGCCTGGTTCTCCTCAAGGCCCGCTGATCCTCCCCTCTCCTCCTCCGGACTCTCCACATTTTTAGGAGAGCCAGCCTTTAAGTCTGCAGATCAGAGCAGGAGGAGTCAAACACTGGCCTCTCTAGGTGAACTAAAGAAACTTGGGTGAAGAAACAACCATTTTGACATAATATCTCTGTGTTGCTCAAATATCAACAAAAAATTTAATGCAAACCAGCTACTGTCAACCCAGCTCACATTGTACCATCTGTGGTACTGTATTAAATAGACCCTAGCTACAGTTTCTGTCCTCAGCTTGATGTCATCCTTTAGAGAAGAACAAGAGCTTTAGAGGGAAAATGTTAGCTTTCAGCTTAGAGCTCTATCCCAGTAAGTACCCAGTATTCTAATGACTAATGAAGCACAGCAATCTTTGTGAACATTAAGAATCATAGGTGCATTCAAATTCAGCATACAGTGGTGAACGTTCTCTGAGCAGTTCAATTTGAGCAATTTTATTTAAACATTCTATTTCAACATCCAGCTCCCAGTATGCTCGCAAACTCTTTGCAGAGAGCTCACAGTAATCAGAAAACGTTTACAAACATTCACCTATGTCCAAGCAATTGAACACACCTCAGGTTAAGTCACTGGGTTGTGGGATGGGACCACATACAGTACAGTATTAGCCAGTGCATAGTAGTGGTTCCATAGACACCTCTGATGATATCTGAACCCTGTTAGGTGTCCTGGCCAGGAGAGGGGGCCTGCTGCTTTACCTGCGTGGGACTCATGGGCGTGGAGCTCCTTGTAGTGCTCCAGCAGCTCTGGGGGGAGACCCTCCCCCGGGGCACGAGGGGGCAGCAGCAGGACATTCTGGGCATCATAGCCCTTCAGCACACGCAGCACCTGAGGAAGGTAACCCTACAGTCAGCCGGGGCTTTCACCAAGAACTGAGTTGTACTTGCACAGGCACCATAAACACCAAAGTAGGCTGAAAAAAACAGTGAGTAGTCCTAGTAATGTATAAGCAACTTATGCAACTCAGAATAGTCCTGCTACTAAGGTGACTGAGAATTGCATTTTCAGAACTATTTCAATTTACTTCAAATGATGATAGTAATATTTACATACCGTAGTAACAATGAACACATAATGACTTCACAGGTGACCTTATACAAAATCCATGGCGAGCCTCACCCTCTCCTCCTCCAGGTACTGCTTGTCAAACTCCAGCGAGTAGAACTCGACGGGGAACGGGCAGGGATTCCGTACGAGCACCTCAATCTCCTCGCCGGCGCTGTGGGACAGCACGGGACCCATGTCCAGCACGGAGGTGGAGAACTCCAACTGGGGCTCCTCGCCCTTCCCCTGGGCCAGCAGCAGGATGCGCTGGGTGCTCTGGGCCACACTCAGCACCAGATTCTGGCTGTAGGCCCTCTAAAGGCCACCAAGAGCAACACAGCGGAGTTAGTTGGGGGAGATAGAGGGAGGTGGAGGGATTTTGTTTATGCTCTGATCCTCTTTTTTCTACAGTCTACAGAAAAACTTAAAGGTTTAGAAGTGTTTCTCATCTATAAAGCGTATCTGGTACATAGCCCAGCAGAACAAACTCTTCTACAGAACAAGCTATTTTTCTCCTACCATTTTTTCTCCTACCGTTTGTTTTCCCCATGCTCTTATATTTCGTTAAGGTATATACTGCATGTACTTTATGAAACGTATTAATCTAAAGTGGAATCTCTTACTCAGCTCCTCCAGGTTAATTACTTTAAAAAGTCAGAGAAAGACTTAACCCATGTAAAGTGTTAGTTGGTGATTTATTTATTTATTTTTTTAGCTGAGTATGTGAATGTGAGTGTGTGTGCGGGTGTGTTTTTTATACAGAGAGAGAGAGAGAGAGCAAGAGAGAGAGAGAAAATGAGAGAGCGAGAAAGAGAGAGAGAAAGTAAGAGGGAGAAATGAGGGGTGGAGAGAGTGATGGAGTGTGTAAGCGTATGTGTGTGCACATTTATGTGCTAGCCTAAATCCCTCCTGGAAGATAAGGGCCTCTGAGAGCCGGCTCCCTTCTCTATGCCTCTCAGGACTCATTTCTCCCAGGCCTGCTCCCTGCTCCTTCTGGATGCGAGCCGATAAGATATACATTAAGATATACACCACCAGTGTCAGAGTGTGCTGTGCTTTATCTCCCAAATTAAATCATTTAGCATTTCATGGGGGGAGTCTGCTATTCTCTCTCTCTCTCTCTCTCTCTTTCTCTCTCTCTCTCTTTTTTGTGAGGATGTTTCCCCTTGCCGAAAAAAGAAACCTCAGATAAATCTCAACACCTGAAGTGTTTGGAGCAGACATCGGTGTCTCCCATTTCCTCCCTTGAGAGAGAAGATTATATAACTATCTTGAATATACACTGTACATGAGAAACTGAATTCAATTAGGCAGCTGTTCAGTGTTCATGTGTTCACCTGCCAGGTAGGGCGACACTGTGAAGAGAGCATCTGTCTCCTGCCCACCACCCACAATATAGCCTGCTGTATATTTCCCACATAAAGGACACTTCACAGTAATTCAGTTCACAGATTGATGAACACAGGTCCATAAAATAGGAAAATGGTGGCAACGAAAAGCTGACTAGAGTCATCAGTCATTTTAAAGTTGTTGGCAAATATTGCTGTGTTATATCATACATGTTTTTTGTTTTAAACTTCATACATATTTCGCCACATTAGTTGAATTAATCATCATCTATATACAGTATGTGTGCAGCACTATGGTTTGTTGTGTTCTTAAACAGTTTAATGTTGATTAGAATTAAACATTGCATTTCTTTGACCAGAGCCAGTGGAGATTTGCTGCAGTGCTCACCCCCTCTGCTGGGCTGAACTTGACCTGAACATTCAGCCTGTCTCCTGGCAACAGCACACCTGAAGAGGGCAGCACTTCAAACACCACTGGCGGGTGGCGATACTCAAGTCGTAATTTTCTCCTCAGATGCAGGGGGATATGCTTGTCAATCTAAATACAGGGCAAGGGAAGCAGCCAGCATAAACAGCAGTGTCCAAATTTGAACATGGTTAACATATTTCAACACATCATTTCTTAATCAAATCATTTCTCAGAGATTCAATTGAATTATTCAAATATACTGCATTATTACAATTAAAAAATGTGCAAAACTAAGAAGGAACTTCTGTGCTACAAAGACAGAGTCTATCCATCTTTAAATGCTGGGAGGAATTTTGTCACAAGTGCTTCTTTGCTGAAGCTCTCCCAGCGTGCTGCTCTGCGTGTCTACCATAAAGCAGCCGTCTAAAATTACCCAGCAGAGACAAAGTGACAAAAGGAGAAATGAAGCCACTGCTGCCCTGTGGCTAATACCTCCAATATCCAGGTTTCATTCATAATTCATTAGGAAGCTCATATGAGTGGAGAGGCTCTTCTGCTCCTTGCACTGACAATAATAAGGGCTCACCTCCACTCTACTCTACTATCACTTTCTCAAATAACTACGGCTGTTTTGTCTTCATTGCTAATGTATCATATATCAAAGCTTGGATGTACAAACACTGTCAGAACAAGTTTCTGGCTATGCATTGATGCTTTGTCCAGTGTAGATGAACAGGGATGGAAAAAAGTCCATAGCGCATTGATGGGAGACTGGACCTTTTTCTTGGGGCGTTCCTCCTCTGTGATGCTCCACTCACACGGCACAAGCTCCTGGTTGTGCAGCTGCAGCGTGAGCAGCTGGCACAGACCGCACTGGATGCTGTCGAACATCAGCGTTTCCGTGGAGACATTGAGGGAGGGCATGGTGACCACGGCGTGCAGGCGCACCTGCACTAGCGGGCCCCCTGCCACCTGTCAATCACACGGAGCACAGCACAGGTGGTCAGAGAGGACTGAGGGACAGAGAGCGTCTCGTTACGGGAGAAAACCAGATGGATCCTGACAGCTAAGGGCCACTGATGTCAAATGAGCACATCCAAACTCTGACAATGGTCAATCTGAGAGTCTGGAGGAGGAAGTCTTGAAAAATAAAGAATTAAACTCAAATTTCACTTGAAATATTTTCATTCATATTTTGTTTAAACCAAAACCATTCATATTTTGCTGATTCTTCAGGCATAATTGATAGAAAAGTATACTAATTCAATATTGTAGCAATTTTATGGCAAAATTGTCTTTGTACTACTGTATGCCACTTATCTGCTGCACTGTCCTGTAAAACATCCGTTTAAAAGGCATAAATAGTTTTTAAAAATCAAAGCACAAGCATGTAGGTTTGTTTGACTGTTTTCTATAGTAGGAGTATCTCACCTGAATGGGCATAACTGTATTAACCTGGCCTAAATCCAGGTTTGCTCCACGTGGATCAAACTTCACCTCAAATGTTTCAGTCTCACAGTAGGGCAGGTTCTTGACTTTGTCCAACTCTGTGCTGAACCCTGCAGACAGACAGGCAGAACAAACAGAATCAAGCGCTGCAATAACTACAGCTATGATGAAAACAATGTCTAAGTGTTTGATTTTTGAAAGACGAATAAACATTCACTGTTGGTCAACACCAACATTACTATAATCTTTGCCATAGATACAAAAAAGACAAAGAGCTGTAAGCTGTCTTAGACAAACCTGTTCCAGCAAGAAGCCGACGATCAGCCTTGAATGAGACCTGGCATGGCCCTGTGTTGGTCACTTTGACTATGTGGGTGAGGACTTTACCATGGATCACATAGCCAAAGTCCAGTATGTAGTCTGGCAGTGTAAACCTGAGGGAAAACAATAACACCTGTAGTGTTACAGATGGCGGGTCACTGAGGTACAGTCAGAAAGAATGCAACTGTGTACTGTGTACTGTATGCATTATTATCATATGAGTTATTTGTAACACGCTCACTTGCTCAGCTTTCTCCTCTTTCTGCAGCCCGATCCACATACGTCGCTCCCCTCCACGGGTGTGGTCTCCATGGAGACGGCATTCTCCTTCACCAGTAGCCTCTCCACCTCCATCTGTAGCAAGGCGTCATACTGCAGACATACAGAAACAGAGAGAGAAGGTGACAGAGATAGCAGCTGCTGTGGGAATGCTCTCATAAACTTTTTTGGGAGAAGGCACAACCAAAGCCCTTCAGCAGCTCTTCAGGTCGTCTTCATGGTCTTCTCTAAGGCAGGTTTCCTCATATACTTCACACGCCGTTATTGGCTGTGAACTTTTCAGTGCAGAGCCAAAGCTAAAGCCTACTAACAAGGAGCATTATATTATATATGCAATATTATATGTAGAAGCTAATACTTTTTTGAAGAACTCAAGAGGAAATTAAGAAGTGCACACACAGCCATGTTTGTGTAACATCTGTGGGACAATGGCACTGACAGAACAATCTGGTTCTTCTGAAGGACTCATCCCATAGCTTCAATTAGAAAACCCTGCTGTTCAGAATGAACCCCTGAGCCCTGAGAATAGTCCATTCCAATCATACTCAGACAAAGCTGCACAGTAGAGTTTCAGGTCTTCCAGAGGAACAAGTCAAGAAGCACCTCCCCCCCTCCTACAGCATATCTTCTGAGCAGCGGCGGTGGACTAGCTAGGTGGTTTTGTGCCACCCACATTTTGAATATCTGAATCATTCATATCAACAGCAGTTTATTACACCCCTAAAAACTCTTCTCTGTTCCACAAAAATAAATACGCAGAAGTTTTTTCTCATGAAAAAATGAGAATGGCTTATATGTAACTTTACACCTTTCTCTTTTCGGCCCCGCCCCCTCTCCACACACCTGCTACTACCTGCTACAGCTGACAGTGAGCAGGCATGTCTGCATCTTATGGAGATTGTTCCCAAGTAATCAGGATTGGTTCAGTACCCTTAAGAAGTCTTAAAGGACTGCAGTTTGAATTTGCATACTGAGGCTGTGACTGGTTGACCGTAAAGTCTTTATATATGCCCCATTAAAGATCATTTCATCATTTATTTTCTGGGGAAGGACCTCATGCGCCCCACTCTTATTGTGTGCCCATTGTCTCTGAGACTTACAGTAGGGCAGCAGTCCTCCTCAGGCAGAGCCCTGTCCACAGTGGGAGGCTGACTAAGGAGCTCGTCCCTGGGCTTCTCGTTCTCCACGTTCTCCCTGGCCACCTTTAGCAGAGGCCCATACTTCAGCTCGTCTGGAGGAGAGAGAGAGAGAGAGAGAGAGAAAGAGAGATTCATGTGAAGTTTCTATTTTTTCACCCTCAGATGGATCAGTGAGCGCTGGCCTGATTAAGACGAGTTCTGTCGAGTCTTCAACAGGGCTGCTGTGTCAGCCCATCAATTGTGGAATCGATTCCAGTTCCATCATGGGACTTGTTTTTTTTTTTTTTTAAATCACTGATTGATGAAGCTTTTGCACACACAAGCAAGCTCCAACATGCTAGTGCAAGTGAAGCATTTCATTGGCACGTTTATTTCAACACCACACACATGCATCTGTGCAATACACACATGCATTTTATTCAAATGGTTATTTTTTTGTCAAAAAGAAAAAGAAAGCATATAAAACATTCAGGGGGTTCTGGGATGGAACACATTCTTTCATATGTTCATAATTATTGTGCATTCTTTGGGGAGGGGGGGAGGAGTATGTCTCCAAAGTTCTCTGTCAGTGTTGTAGATGCTACCCACCACCACCACCACCACCATCACATCCATGTCTGAAGTCCAGAATGTATGACCCAAGGGGGTCATACTGTACATTATGCATTTTTCCATTTTTGAGTGAGGGGAGTGAATGGGGGACTTTGGTAAAATTTGGAGAACACAAAAAAGAGATGAGATGCATTAGAGAGCCTGGTGACTCATTGAAATACTCTCCTCATGCAGATTATGGGTCTGCCTGTGTCTCACGCATGAATACCTCCTGCAATAAAACAGCATGAACTCAAAGCAACACAAAGATACTGAAGTCCATAACAGGCGTCACTATACGCCAATTTAGGACGGCTGCTATTGACCTGACCGGTAAATGTATATCCCCAGCGTGAAAGACAGGGGGTTCACTCTTTACTACTGGCAAGCAGTGAGCACACCAGGCATGCCCTGCAGATCAATATCTCATCAGAGGCGGACAAAGTTTTCTCATCTGCTCAAAGGCCCATTTGCTCACCTAATGCTTTTCACCACACCGTCCGCGAGACTAAAGAGCTGGGGCTCTCTGGCGGGCAGCTCCTGCTTCCCCTGGCTCTCTCCTCGCGCCTGGACAGACACTCCGCTGATTAATTGCACTTGTAAGCAAGTCTGCCGCGGTGGCGACTCGGGAGTGCAAGGTGGTGGTGGGGTGAGGAGGGGTGGGGTGAGAGGGTGTGTGTGTGTGTGGGGGCGTGATTAATCGCACACTTACCCAGGTCTCTGGGCAGGTCCAGGCATACTCGTGGAAAGATGCCTTCGCCGCGCAGGCTGATGGTCTCCAGCTCGAAGAAAGCCACCTGCAGCTGGAACGTCTTGTGGAATACCTCTGGGACTCCAGGAAGGTAATAGACTGAGATTCTCTGCTCCGTGTTTGCCTCTATATGGCCCTTCAAAAAGACAGTCCCAGAAAAACAGCAATTGGTGGATGACCTTTAATAAACTTCCTTGGCTCTTGCAGAACTTGGAAGATCATGAATGCTATGCTTGTGTTGATGTGGGATGAGTGCAATGTTGTCGCTCATACGAATGAGCATCAAGTAGGGAAAGAAAAAAAAAAACACACGCAAAAAAACATAACCCCCAAAATCCTGCTCTTCTGTCTCTGTTTAGCTCTGTCCCATGAGTTTCTCTCTCACCGAGCTGGGGATGACCAGAGGCTGCCCGGGCGGAGGGTTGTCGGGGTTGCCGCCCTGGTCCTGCGGCAGTGTGCTGAAGCCGAAGCCCACGCGGCCCGTGTTCCTCAGCACGATCTCCGCCTCGGCCACGCGGTCAAACAGCTACAGGGGGACCAGAGGGCGACACACACACAAGCTGCTCACACACTCACGCTTTATCGTGTCATTTTTTATGGACACGCTTGATCTTTTGTTTTGAACTGTACTGCGCCTCAAGCCAAGTCCCAGAACTATCACACGAGTCCTTGCCACGTCAGTGTGAGTTGGGGAGTGTGGCAGGGCAGCTTGCATGTTTATGTACCAAGCAGATATTTTTTACCACTCTGATGCCATTGGAATCAGTAGACACATAACGGACCATATTCTGAAACAGTGAGTAGAAACTATATAGACTCAAGACAGTTAATGGCAGTCTTAACAGTTATGACGATTAATGACATGGTTGCCCAACAGGTATTCATAAGACAATAAAACAAAGACACTCAGGCATGCTGTACCTGAGGGCCAAGGCTGATGTCAGTGGTGTCCAGTGTGTAGGTGACTAGCGAGGCTTCACCCTTGAGTGTGATCTCATAGGTGGGACCCCCCTCCACCTCACACAGAGCCAGCACCTGGCTGCTGATGTTGGCATGGCCAAAGAACGAGAACGCCACCGGCTGGCTCTCACCAGGCTGGAGCTGCCCGTAGATTGGCAAGATGTCAAACACCTGCCCGGAGCAAACAAGTAAACAAACAAACAAACAAACAGGGCATAACATAACTTGACTGACAAAGAAGAAGAAGCAAAAGGAGTCTAAAATAAATACAACATATGCATGCACCTCCTCCACCCCAATGTTGGGCTGAACACCAGGGGTTGTTTTGGAGGGCCACTGGGGAGAGTGACGTCCAAACTGCACCAGTTTTCTATGGGTGAAGCTGATGGGGGTGTTGGTGGGGGTCCCATTAGGTGGGGCTGGGACGCACTCCTTGGGGGAGCCCCTCCCTTCCTTCGTCTCATTCTCCGGGTCTTTCTTCTCCTCATCATCCTCATTGTCTAAGTGCTGTTTGGGAGTGGCCAATTCCCTACAATACAATGAAAAATAATCATGTCCACACCACTTCATTTTACCAACAACAAGAATACAAATATGCATTTTGGATAATTAGCATTGATAGATAGATAGATAGATAGATAGATACTTTATTGATCCCCAGGGGAAATTCAAGGATAATACAGTACTATTATTTGAATAAAACATGCATTTGACCTTTCAATCAATACACGTGTAAATCCATCTAATTTCCTGGGCATCATCTCATAGCCTTTTACATTTCATGTCTCTCCCTTCCTCTCCCTTGGGGTGGACCAAGCAGAAAAACCAATTTGGTTTCATCAAGGCGGTTATTAATTAAAGATTATAGTGTTCAATAATTAAGATGCCATTTATTATGTAATGCCATCATGGGAAATCTTCTATATTGAACAGTGGCACGAGCAGGCGCAAGAACAGAGGAGGACAGAGAGAGTGAGAGGGAGAGAGAGAGAAGGACAGAAAGTGGAAGAAAGGATAAGAAAAAGAAGGAAACAGACTTTTTCTGATGCAGGGGTATGAACACCCAGTGAGCGATGAAGGCAAGGGACTATGCAGGGCCTGCCTGCAGTGCAGCCGAGGAGACAGCAGGGGGCACTGTTGTATGGGGAATAAGATGAAGAGTACCCCCCCCCCCCCACCACCACCACAATCATCATCAGACACACAATCACAGAGAGCATTTTAGGAGTGATAATTAGTACTCTCCAGCAGTACTGACGGCATGGGGAGCACAGCTACACTACCACACTAAAGACTTCCTCCTCCTCTTATCACCCTTCATTCTCACTCCGGTTGGAGTTCTGCTTTTCTCCAACAGCCCCACTACTCTCATTTGAGCTTGTGCGTGTGTCTGTGTGTCATGTGTGTATTTCATGTGTGTTTGTGTGCACTCACTCTATTGTGTCTTGGAAAGTGAGCTTTCATTGTATCGCACTAGTCTCCCGACACCACCGCCCAACAGCCAAGAGAAAATAATTCAATTAAACAAAACTGACAGCAGCGGTGAAGGGGGGGGGGGGGGGGGGGGGGTGCAGTAGGGGCTCGTTACATTGTCTAATGTGCTGAAGGAAGACTGCCGCAGTGTTTTTCTTTTCTTTTTTTTTCTTTTTTCAAAGGCAGCCAGTCGAGTGAGATTCTCCTGGGACTCGACTGCCATGAGGATTTCATACAGTAACTGCACACATGCTGACAATCCGAGCCGAGATGCCTCCTATCTGTACATGCACAGAATCCTTCCCCCAAGTCCGGCTCAAGTTGCTGTACGAGGCACCATCTTGCATGTGTATCATATGACTCTGTGTGATACTGCCATGCTCCTCTTGTGACCGGTTACAATGCGGCCTGGGCTAAGAGAGAGCTCTTATCTCTAATCGGGGGGCAACCCTCCAGAGACAGTAAGTGGTGTAAAGTGCAGGCTAGAGTGAAGGTGCGCGGCTGACGCAGACCTGTTTGAGTCCACCCGGCTGCTGTTGTGGTGTTTGTGAGGTGGCTCATGCTGGGGCCGGTGCCGGTGCTGGGTTTCCTCGCCTGCGGACGGATCTGTCCGAGTCTGGCTCGCTCCCTCAGCAAACCTGCATGGGGTGGGGTGGGAGGAGGGATTAGCATGTGTGTGTGTGTGTGTGTGTGTGTGTGTGTGTGTGTGTGTGTGGAGGGTGTGTGTGTGTGTGTAAAACCCATCAGCACCCAATCAACCGCGCATTAAGAAAAAAGCGCCTTGTCTTGGGGGCGCTAAACTTGTCCGTTAGCCGGAGGTTCCGCTACCGCTCAGGTCAGCTACAGCTCTGGCCAATCAGCAATAATCACTTAGATAGTGAAAGGTCATCGTCTGATTGGACAATGGGGCTGGGCCAGTCCAGGTGATGAGTCTGAGTGATTAATCTTCCCCTGCCTGCTCTTTCGGCCTCAGGGAGTGGTGTGGGGTGGAGTGGGGTGGGGTGTGGGTGGGGAGCTATTGATTTATCTGAGACAGGACATGGCAGGAGCTGGAGAACAATTAAACACTGTAAAAACTAAGCCCACGCCGCTCAGCCATCGACAGCTGAGATTCCCCGCCGAGAGACTGGCTCAGCATGGGGCTTTGTGTCCAGCCCTAGGAGTGCGGGTTTGTCAACTTCCAGATGGCTGATGATGTGCGGAGGCTGGCCCGGCACTGGACAGATGCGGGCCAGATCTGGATCAGAGACTAATTGCTGCCTGGGACAGCGTTTGCCCCAAATTTTCACACATTCTCCTGCAGTTTCCCTTCTCAATGGCAACTGACTGTAATTCATTCAGTTATTCACAAAACCACCACTCACGGAGCTGCAGAGATAAAATGCTACAGAGAGAGATAATAAATTGTCCTGTCCGAACAAGATTACACAGACTTAATGGCTAATTATCACACAGCAAAGACAATTCCAGCTACGCTGAGCAGTCTCATTAACACTGCGAGCCGTTTTGGTTGTTGACTTGGCACTCCATGAGTGCCTGCAGCTGGGCAGGGATGGCATGGCATCGTGTAGTAACACACCACTACTGCGCAGCTACTCACTCATGCTCAAATTACTCACCACCAGCGTTCTCCTGAGCTCTCTCTCTCTCTCTCTCTCTCTCTCTCTCTCATTACAGCGAGATGGGCCAGTGGTTCGATTGCAGCCCACAGCCAGCCTCTGTCAGGGATCATTACAGTAAAACTGCCTTGCAGTGGACTGACACTGTACTACGTGTGTGTGTAGTTAAATAGAAAAGACCAAGAAGTAGGGGAAATAACAAAATAAATAAATAAATAAAATAAAATAAAATAAACAGAAAACACACCAACCAAAAGAGGTGGGGGAGGGGTGCCTTTTCCTATGGCGTATCATAGGATGAGCTATTGTAACATGCTCTGTTGTGACCGCCATACTTTGCGGCGGTCCGGCGTGCCGTGCATGTATGAGCGTGAGGATGACTGTGGCTGTTTTTTTTTGTGCAGATGAGAAAGCATATGGGATGAATGGGCCGCGGCTCAGTCTGCTGGAGATAAAACAGCAGCAGCGGATGGTGTGCCGTCTGCAGCGCAAGTATCTCACAGGATGGTGTGTGTGTGTGTGTGTGTGTGTGTGTGTGTGTGTGTGTGTGTGTGAGGTTGGGAGGTGGAGAGGAAGCGGTTTGCCTAAATGCAGCCTTAATTGGACTCCATGTTGGCAGATGCCTCCACGCCGTCTGTCGTGGCTTCCTGGATTAAATATGTATCACTCCTGCGATGAAAAAATATGCTGTAACCAGGCAGGCTTATTCTTGCCATACTCGGTGTGCATGGCACACGGCCACTAACCAGGGCCAGGCTTCAAAGGAGAAGGCAACACAAAGCAAACAGTGTGTCAGGCTGCATAAGGGTCATCAGGAGCTCTCATTAACATAGCCCACACAGGGATCTTTCCTATTTCTGTGTCACAGGACAGAGATTGACCCATGAAAAGGAGATTGACGTGCAGCTCATTCATAAAGAAGCTCTCAGGCAAGCAAACAATGCCATAGAAACAGCCAAGTGTGGCTCACACAGTAAATAAAATGAGCAGTTGGTGTTACCAGAGCCCCATCAGGCATGGGGAAATCATTCATTCATCAGCTAGCCCACAGAGGAAGTGGGTATTCCAGTGTGGCTGACTAGTCCTCAGAATACCTCTTTTGTACTTTGAGTGTTCTCTTACATAATCCAGTTCTACAGACATAACTTCCTGTGCAGATATGGCATGACATATTTGGATAGATGTACTTCTAACATATGTTCTTGTACCAAGTTAATCTACATGAACATATTTTGGAATATAAACTGTAATCTGTAAATACATTTAATTTCTATGTATTTAGTATTTAGTCCTCAGCTGCATACAAAAGTGCTGCATAATACATGGGTTACTCTATTCAGTATTAGACTTTCCCTCTAAAATAACACTACAGCAAAGACTCTATATGAAAACGCCTGCCTGACCTGATGCAGTGGCGCTTGTGGTCCAGCAGGAAGGCCCAGCGGTAGAAGACGGGCAGCGGGCTGCTGTTGGTCATGGTGATGTGCTGCTGGCTCTCGGTGTGGTTGAGCACGCAGCCAAAGTCCAGTGTGGTGCTGGAGAACTGCAGGTTGGGGAAGTGGACCTCGCCCTTGAGCACCACCAAGTCCCGCTGCGGGTGGCCATGGTAGCGGATCTCCAGGACGTCCTCGGCCACACGGGTCACCTGGTCGCGCCGGTACAGCGGGTCGAAGCGCACCCACAGCTCTGTCCGTGCCCCCACCCCCAAGACTAGACTCTGCAAAGCAAGCAGAAATAAATATGAGACTGCCTACTGGCAAGGCATGATTTCAGGAAAGTCCCACAAACACTCAACACTCAAAAACAAAAACACTCTACTTTCTATCTCTCCACAGGAGTACCACAACAGACAGACAGGATACACCACAGAGACCCAGAATTGGGTGCTCACACAGAGGTAATTGGCAGTATAAGTTGGGAAGCCGACTGAGGTTTGTGTCCCTACTGCTGCAAAAGAAACTCTCTGTTTAATTAGAGAGTCAAAAATGGATGAGTACAGGAGGCACAGTAAAACACATTGTGTTGGGTACTCTTAGTATAAGTATAAGTAAGTATATTTATTACACAGCTCTTCACAAGGCAAGTAGAACGCTCCATTGACTTGAATGGGCTTTCCCAAAGTTCTACAGTAAAATATTTTCGTGTAATTACCGCTGCAAACATATAATTACCGCTTTCAATGGCAACGGAGTTTGTGCTTCTACTTCAGGTATTTCATATCACTACGCAAGAACTGGAACTTCACTCAAAAGTGAAAGCAGACGGTTGATCAGCTGTGTTCTAAAGAATGTTTGATTCGAGTTCAACGTGTGTTGTTGCGAACTATGTTTCTCAGCAAATGCCACAATGAACGGTAACAAATAGGCTAGGCTATGTAGGCTAAAGTCATATAGTGGGAAGTTTATTATTTCGTTTAGGTAAGTAGCCATGTAATAAGCGGGATAATGTATGTTATTATTATACCATTATATCATTATACGACCACTGCGCGTCGGGGTCCGGTTCGCCTTAACGGGACTAATTTTCTCAATAATGACCGGCGTTCTATATATTATCCCTTACATACTCTTTTGAGTCCTGTGAGGGAAATTTGGTCTCTGCATTTATCCTAATCCATAAATTAGTGAAACACACTTAGCCCACAGTGAGGTGAAGCACACACTAATCCCGGCACATAGAGCTGCCTGCAACAACAGCGGCGCTCAGTGAGGGGTTAGGTGCCTTGCTCAAGGGCACTATAGCCGTGCCTACTGGTTGGGGTTCGAACCGGCAACTCTCCGGTTCGAAGTCCGAAGCGCTAACCAGCAGGCCACGGCTGCCCCTTGATTTGATATGAGAACATGCATCCCTTGTGGGTCCTCCTCGGATGACTCTGTGGTAGAACTCAATGGAGAACAGATGGATATTGGCTTTATGGAAATTGAAACAAAAATCCAAATCAAATATAACACCCAGAAACAAAATAAGTTTCTTTTAATTCTCAAACCTTCTCTCTTCTCTTTTTCTCTTCTACAATTTGAAATAATTGTACTTGACATAACATATAATAGCTTTTACTTTAATTGTTTCTTCATTGGAAATTTGAATACAATTTTATCTAACTGGATCTTGAATGGTGGGCCTGCCAGCACTTGCTGGTCTTGATCATTTAAGATACCTTAGTCATATTATATCATATCATATTTTCAATGGTTAAGTGTTGGCATAGTGTGCTATGGTTTTCGTCATCAAAAGTTGCCAAACAAATAATTCAGCACATGGACTTTCTTGACAAGGCAAACAGAAACAGCAGGCAAAGTAATGACATAACTTGCATTTGCTGGATATTCCCTTGGTAAGGTTTTGTCATTTCCTGAAACATTTCATGATAAAAACGTGATGGCCATCTGTGCATCCTGAATTGGGATGACTACGATAGAGTACTGACAGCACCACTAAACCCCCTGCATCCACTCCCAGACCCCTACCGTCCCAGAATACAACAAAGACAAAGACATATTTTTCAAAAATGACTCAACATTTTTGACTACTGTACCTCTCACTGAAAAACTCAAAGCGCAATCCCATAGGAGCCTATGTACAGACACACTGATAAAGTATATCAGGGGTTTTGTAACAGGACTACAGCAACTCTCCCAAATCCTGACAGTGGGCAAAGCCAGGTTCAACCTGTCAGCTTAAGCGATTCTCCCTGAGGACAAGTGATAGTCTTTTGAACACCTTTGCCTTGGCTCCTTCATCACCTAGACTGCTGGGCTGGAACAGTGTCACATCTTGAGACCGGTGAAATTACACTACTGTACCTTTGACATGATAAATGCATTATCGCCAGAGTTTTCACACAAGCCGAAGGGCTCGTTGACGCTCAGCTCAAAGGACAGGGCCAGACTGGACACACTCGTCAGAACCAGCTTCTGGTAAAGGGGGACCAGAGAAACACCAGGAGTCTGTGGACAAGGGTAAGACAACCAGAACCATCATAAACAAGACAAACAATGAGATATGGAGATTTGTAGAGGAACAACAAACATCAAGTATCATTTTATGTTCTTATGGAATATTAACCTGAAACTCCAATCCTGCTAGGGGAATTCTTTCCCCTAGTAGGATTGTATTTGGCATTTCTGTAAACAACAATGGAAAAGGCTCTGAGCTCAACTGTCGATGGATAATTATGCTAATAATGTGACCCGAGTCACTCTCGTTTTTCTAGAGAGCCTGTCAATTTAAACAAACTCCACTTCAAGCACTTTTTCACCCTGCCTTCGTCTGCCTCCCATAGTCCTTCTTCTAGCTCTCCTTTCCTCTCATTTACCCTCTCTCTCTCTCTCTCTCTCTCTCTCTCTCTCTCTCGCCGCTCCTCCCCCTCTTTCTCTCTCTCTCTAATTGCTTTATTCCTCCCAGTTCCACGAGCCACACTGTAAATCGACTTGCTGGGCTGTCACCATACAGATGAATGGGGACAGCATCAGATAAAGGAACGCCACCGAAATAAATTAGCATTTTCAGTACCGAATAAAAGGACAAAAAAAAAAAAAAAAAAACAGAAAGCCAGCTTGCAAGGAGCCTGCTGAATGATGGCGTGGTGTGAGATATGAAGGAATGGGTGAAAATATGCGCAGCTTCAGCGCTGCGAGGGGAGAGGACACAAATCTGATGAGCTGCGGCTATGGGCGCAGCGATAATAAAAGTGAAATAGAGGGGACAGAGAATCAGCTCGGTTCTGATGGCGGAGCTTCCGGCCGGAGCCAGATAAAGCCATTCTTCAGGGCTGCTCATACCCGGGGGGGACAATGAATGGGCCTGGAATCCAGAGGGCCTCCTGTCTTCGCCCCGTAGGCAATCCACAAGCTTAACATACACATCTGTTTTCATTTGACCGTACATCTAGTTTGGATACTGAACTATTAAGGAAGTCATAGCCAAATCCATATTTTTCTGGGTAGCCGCATTTCATGGACCAGAATATTGTCCTATGGCCCCTCTCTGCATGGCAGCTCTTATATCTGAACATGTAACCAAAGATGTAAAATATACAATTTGTCGTTTTTATGAATACAGTACACCCATAGTCAGAGTCTTAAGTGCCTCCTAGAGCATCAAAGCAATACAAGAATGGCAATGAAACTAAAAAGGCATGCTGACCAAACACTTTCCTAGAGGGTATTACTCCATCAAGTGATATCAGCCACAGTTCACAACAAGCACATCTCTGTCGCATTTCATCTCATTAGTTCTTACGACACTGACCATATGACTGAGGTTTTCAATTTAGCACGCAAATCAGCATCAAATGTGACACGTGACGTTCACCACTGGAAACATGCGTATCCGACTTGAACAAGGTGTGATGTGATGTGCTGAAAACATGCCTGGTTGCCGATTCATGTTGTGACTGGTCGGTCAATATTGGTCAGTCAGAATGATGCCTCATTTGTAAATCAGTCACATCTGGGCAACATCTTAATCAGACTCTATGTCAATATATACTGTAGTATGCTGTATGGTCATCAACTATAGTCATACAGTTATCATCACTGAATGTTAATTCAACAAATGAATGGAAGATTGGTTGTAAAGCAGACACCTCTGAATGGAAACACTTTCATTCAGAAAAGCACTTTTCTTTCAGCACTTTCTTTTTCTCAACTTTTCCCCTTGAAGAAGACTACAGCACACCCTGATGCTTTGTCACAGGCATTATTTGCTCGGCAGAATAAACGAAACAACAAACTGGTGCACGAATGGCTAATTTGTTTATTGTTTTTGTTTTTTTTTGCGAGAGGAGAGGGGGGTGAATAATCCCTGCAAGACAACAAACACACACACACACACACACACACAGACTGAGTCACGCTAGCGCACGCTTCGCGCCACAGCGAGCTGGAGTAGTACATTTAATGAATCCCGCGAGTGGCTCAATGAGCTCACGCTGCACTGATGACAGACATGACATGTGAAGCTCTGAAGCCTTACGCAACGCAACGCTCACTATGGCTGACTTCAGAGCGAACCTCCATCAGATTACAATTTGAAACGATAATGAGCGAATGGGGTTAATGTGCTTGCGTGGTTATGCAAGCTGTGTGTGAGCTGTGTTGTATGGTGGGAGGTGTTGAACTGTGTGGGGGGGGGGGGGGGGGGGCTGTTGTACCTTCTGCACGTAGAAGTGAAGCTCCTGGGATGAGATGGACAGGACAGGGGCGATGAAACGGCAGCTGACGTCCACTGTCATGACACGCTCCTTCCCACTCTGGTGGCCAACAATACCGTAGCACACCAGTGTCTCCTGAACCACCTAAGAAACAGAACAGCATGCACACATACGTACACAAACACACATAGACACATGCACACAGACACACAGACACATGCACACATATGTACACAAACACACATAGACACATGCACACAGACACACAGACACATACCGGTACACACAAACGCGCACAGACACAGACACATGCATACGTAAATAAAAACTGATGAATATATGCTGAAAATGCACACCGAAATAACAACACAAAAGCATGCACACACACACACATGCACACACAAACATCTGCATCTTCAATCTTTCATGTTTAATCTAGTCATCCAGGCAAACACAGGCACAGTTCCACCTGGCACACAGAACTAAGGCCCTGGCCTGCTGTGTCAATATTGTGCCAGCGCTGTGCCAAAGCTATGCCAGTGAAGCTCTGCCATGTCTCTGTGTGCCTCACTGACAGACATCCAACCTGCCAGCAACCACCACTGCACTCCTTCTGAGAGTTGGCGTGGACGCAACCCAGTCCAGGCTTTTCTGTGGCGAGGTGCTTATCACCGCTGCTCACCTTCTCCCTCCTCGAGCTTCCCATTAAATCAATAAGGACTCAGGGAGGCATGCATCTCACTAATGCCCAGGAGAGGAAGTCGATACGCGGCGCGGTCCGACGCAACTGGGGAGAGATTAAGGGTGGCTTTGACCACCCTTTATCTCTGCGGTGCTCAACCTTGGGCTGCCTGGTGCTCTGATGCGACAAGATAGCTATAAATGGCACGCGGTGTGTATTTCACACGACTGTATCTGTCCTGGTAACATCACGGATTGTCTTTGATCCATATTGAGTGCCGCCAAAGCCATATGCTGGGCTGAGCAGCATTGCGTGTAATCTGTTGTGCTTTGGCATTTAAAAATAAAAGCTTTTGGGGGTTCATTGGAATGCCCTATTCAGACAATAAAGATATATATGTAGTGAAACACATAATATATTAATGCATAATACGTGGTATTTCATAAATAGTTCATGAGCAGTACTGTGAAACATGTAATGTGCTGTTATCACAGCAAATATTTATGATTCACTACAAACTTACTTGGGATGGTTACCTCAAAGGAAACAAAATGCTACCCATACCAGTGATACCAGCATTTTATGGAGGCAGTGACTCACACACTGACAGTGCACGACCAACCATTAAACCAAGGCTCATTAAAAACACGGAGTTTTAGAAAAAGCATTGCTTTGTTCCACAGGCTAATATGTATTATTTCCTACACTACCCAGACTCAATGATGTTCTTTTGCTTTAGGGTGTAATTTATGTGTTGTTTCTTGTGGGATTTGCTATTTTTTGTTAATGTTGTTTGTGTTTGTTATTTTCAAACTGCATTACAGTTCAGCCTTTTCAAGGTTTGTTTTCAAGGCTGTTTCACATTGTGGTATGTAGAATTATTTCACTACACACTGCTCAGGCAGCCCTTTGTGCTATAAAAATAATGGATGGAACAGTGGCCATGTGCAACCGTATCGGAACTCCCCCTATTACCGTCGGTCCCGTATTTCCGCCGTCTTGCGTGTATGTGTCACTTAATATCCATTTCTATACAAACCAAGACGGCGGACTCCTAAATAAATGCAACCACCCACACCATAGGTGTATCTAAATTAGCTATGTACCAAAAATGACATTTTACCGTGACTCAAAGAGCTGTAAACAGTGTTGTAAGGCTGCGTGTACACAACCGCTTGGAGCTCCAGTGGAATTTTAATTTCATGACGAGAATTCTCGGTCTAACCGTTCATGTGCCGTTGAAACGGTGTAAATAGGCGACCCATCAGGCCAGCACTATAACTCAGAGCGTGGTAAACAAAATCAGATATTTTAGGCAGTAAATGCTCCCGTTAAGAACCAAACCAGATTTTGTTCAAATCTACAAATCTATGGCTACTGAAAAATGTAAGGTTCATTTAGTAAATGTTATTTTGAAGTGAACATTGTTGTTTTAGAATTTCTGAACAAAAGTGGTGATAATTGGGGGTGTTACGATACCTTGGGTATAGCAGAGGATCCCTCCAGCACCATATCGGCCGACTGCCCAGGGGCAAGCTCCATGCGCATGGGTCGCAGGCTGAAGACTTGGTGGAGCTCAGCAGCTTCTGGCGCCAGGGTGTTACGGGCTTTCATGTCCCTGGGCGAGCATTTGGGCATGGTGATTCTACGCCGGAATGGGATCTGGCCCTCGGTGGTCCAGAACAGCTGATGGTAGCGGCGGCCACGGTTGGTCAACCGGAAGTGGTACTGGCATGGGCCTGAGCTGAAAGAGAAATAAGAATCAAGGAGTAAGTCACAGGCAGAGTTTTTGCTATTTATTTTTATGTCTCAATAAGCTTTGTAGAGCCTACAATGGTGTATAATTTTAGGATCACTTCATGAGCAGTAAAAAAATACAGTATGTTTACTGCTTGCTAGGAGGTCTTCAGAATATATGCTGCTGGGGAGCATCATGGGTATTTACACCAACCTAAAGTGGTCTCCCAGGTCTAGACTGGGTGCAAAGGGCCGGTCTGTGATGATGGTGGAACCCTTGCCTCTGGCAGAGACAGCGATGATCTGGGTGTGTGAGTCCTGCACGGACAGAAGCAGCTTGTCCTGGAAGGGTACAGAGTCGTCCAGGTGAACTACCAGCCGGACCTCCAGCTCTCCCAGCGGGGGAACAACTCCCTCACTGGGCTCCACACGCCACACGGATTTCCTCCGCGCCTGCCAAAGACACGGTGGAAGATATCTCTATTAGGAAGTACCACCAGGGTCACATGCCTGACTGTCCAAAGCACAGATTAGTATAGCCTCTTAACCTCTTTGATTTGTGGTTCAGCAGCTATACCATGGTTTTTTTTACAGTTATGCCCATCATTTTGTCAACAAAACTTAAGGAAACTGGGACAACATCTTTGGGTAGCAAATGTAATAAACTTCTTTTTTTTTCCCAAGCAGAAAACCCTAGCCATCTGGGCAAAAATGTGCTACACTCTCCTGAAATAAAATTAATTCCTCACAATAAAAACAAACTGGGGGGAGGAGCTATGGTGCAAGAAGCAGCATCCCACGCCACATACAGGTCCCACAAAGACCTACATCTGAGTCCAGCCTGAGGTCATTTCTTGATTCCACATCCCATCTGTCTCTCTCTCTGGCTCACAAGAGGGGCTGCCCATCCAAATCTTGTTAACAAAACAACAAAATCTCCTCTACCTCAGTCTTAAGAAGAAGAAGCCTTAACAAGCAGATGTGTAGTGACACCCATGTCTGCACTTCTGGCTCCTAAGACATCCCCGTTATCTAAGCGTGCCTCTGGGGAGGCTACTTGGAGAGGAGGCCGGGCACAGTGCTCCACTATGTGAGAGCTCCACTAAACACCTTATCAATTTGAGTGTGAGTGCAAACCTGCTAATGGAGGCAATAAGAGAGTTGAGGGAGAGTCGGGTTATCAGATGAAGGAGGATACAGAGGAACCTGAAGGGAGGAGAGGAAAGGAGAGGAGTGTGTGTGTGTGTGTGTGTGTGCTTGTGTGTTTGCAAGCATTTGAGCAACATTTCTAAACACAACCCTCTAACGGAATGCATTTTTTTCTTGGTGAGAATTCAACAATAAATCTCGCAGAGAAATGATTTGGTAAGTTGCCTAATAAAGGTAATTCCAGTACGACCAAATCCCCGGCTTTCTTCCATCTGCTACACATGGGCAAACATGGGAGTACCTAATTGGCATCACAGCCTGTCATAGTGCCTTCTTTCAATGTGTGCAGAAAGAGTGAGAGAGAGACAGAGAGAGAGAGAGAGAATGGGAAACAGGGATAAGAATCAATTTCCAAGCAAGCCGACTAATGGTTCACACATTACCTTTTAATTCCAAGTTCCAACAGGGCATGTTATTCAGACTAGGAAAAACAGACCATGACTGCAGGGTGTCTTGATTGATAGTGTTGTATTTATCTATGGGACACAGCTACTGCAGTTATCAGGGGCGTCTTCAGAGCACAGAGCACCATTCATCATAAAGGCAGAGTGTGACTTGCGAGCGCGTGGCTCTCTGCGTCTAGTGCCACTGCAGAACAGTGCAGCGTGAGGTGTGGGATGGATCATGGCCACAAGGTACCCAGTTCATTATGTCCTAAACAATGTAAACACCTCAAGCCTAAAACGCTCATTGCCAGCCTGTACAGAGAATCTAATTAAAATTTCAAAAATGTATTTTATGTTAACATCTGTTAAGTTTTAAGCATGAGGTGGGCTAAAAGGCACAGATTGAAACGGAGGAGGACGTACCTTCTGCTGTAGGGTAGAGATAGCCCATGACTACTGATAGAGCATCATAGGCACAGCAGATGGGGTTTAAAAATAGTGGGAATCTGAGGCGAGATTGCGACAAAATGACTAGAATAACCGAGCAGGAGAAATAAAGCTGAGGGACACCTGTCCTCTTGTCGCAAAGCAGCAACTTGCTGAATATTTAACAGTATCAGCTTCAGAAGACAAAGTGCCCTTTAAAACCGCCCTCTTCATCTGAGGTGTGTTTAGACTCCAACGTGCCGGGCAAATCGAGGGCATCCGCAAAAAGAATCAGCCCCCGTGGGTCGGAGCTAAATGAGCAGCAGGACTCGGGCAGGGTAATGAACGTTCTGTAGGAAGGAACACCCTCTGCACACCCTCTATTTGGTTCTCATTTACAGCTCACAGTCTGCTATCGGCCAATTACACCCAGGGTGGGGAAACAGAGAGAGAGAGAGAGAGAGAGAGAAAGAGAGAGAGAGAGAGAGAGAGAGAGAAAGAGAAAGAGAGAGGGGAGTCCACCACAAAGACAAACGCTGCCCTTGTCGAAAAATCTCTTGGATGCACACGCGACTCGCGGCAAGCCACGGCCCCCAGTGGACGAGCGAAAATGGAGAGGGACTAATCTGAGACCACTGGGTCCTCTGAGTCACCTGGGAGTCATAGATCACTTTCTCAGCCTTTATCTTAAGGAGGGAGGGGAGTGAAAGTCGAGCTGGTCGATAGGGAGGTGGACTGGGGTGGTCTCCCAAGAATCTGAGCAAAGAAATGAGCAGGGCTGAAATTTCAATAATCAGATCAGACCTGCATTAAAGAGACTTAATGCCATTGATTGCTTTGAACTACAACCGGTACGAGGGGGATGAAAATGGAACCAAATCTCTGGAGCCATGCCTCCAGCCCCAAAGGATCGTAATACCTAGGCATGCTCTGTTCTTTGCAACACAAAACTGATGAACAAAATGCAAACACAAGGCTGCGTTTGTTTTCAAATCTTCCGTATTCTTTCAGCACCTCAAGCCAGCTTTCAGGGCCTGCTGGCTTACCGCCACACTATCGAGCCGCATGTAATGTAATTCCAGAAGAATCGCGATCGATTGATGCCTGAAAATGCTTCGTAAAAACTCTCGCCTTATCAATGCGTCAGTCTTGAGGCTTTAGAGGAGAGGACAGGGTCAGAGAATTTCCTGGGCTCGGCAGTTTGAAGATGAATCTCATCAGGCGATCGGGACAGCTCTGACTGTGGCGGCGTGGCGGTGACAGTTATCAGCGCGCATGCATCTGAATGCTACCCGAGCGAGATGACAGGGGCAGAGAGGTGAAGTTATGTCCTACAGATACACTTATCTCTGCTCTTCTTGTATTCCCTTTGTTCCTGAGTTGTGGCACTCAGTCACTCACTACTGAGAGGTGATGGAGGAGACAAGGGCAGAGAAGGCAATTATCTGTCAAATTACTCTACTGCAGTTATTTCGTACAATTTAACAAAGCAATTACAACCTTTCAAAGCACAATATTGTTGTGGTCCATGTTTTTTTTCTTTGGGGGGGGGGCTACTCCTTTGAATACTGCACTGTCTAGCTCTTGATTGCTTTCCAAAGGGCTGTCTAGTTACACCAAACTATGAATGAGCAGAGAAAAATGGGACAGAGAAGAAAAATAGAACTTTTTGTGGCATGCATATATTACTGCACAGTTCTCTCAATTCTTCTGACAGAGTTCAGAGTTTTCACTGCTGTAACCCAGTGCAGTTCTGTAATTCTCCTGTCTTAAGGTGTTACCACGCACCAGAGAGGGAATAATTTTTGAAGAGAGAAAAAGGAACATCAAACATTGAGCTCAGCTTTGTTCTTCAGTGCTGTTGTGGAAATTTTATGAGCTTATTTACTAGAAACTCCAGATGCTCCCGTCACTGTCTGTTCCTCAGTATCCCCATGACAGCGACAACCTTCTGTGATGTCACTCTGTTTGTGTGTTATCTGCTGGCTTTGTCCAAATATTTTTAAATGAAAATTTCTCTGTTAACATCTAACAGCATAATTTCAATAAGCTTACACATAACCCTGGCTATATTGGCTTTTTGTGAAACTTTTTTTTCCTTGTAAAAACTGTTAACCATTTAAAACAATGGTTTAGTGATACAGCATAGTCATACATCATACACAAATACACTACCATGTAAGAATAAATCTGAAATGATACTTCCTTCCCTAGTTCTGTGAACTGCAGGTATGCATTACTGTGATGTACCAAGTGGGCTGAATACATTGCTAAATAAGGACCAGCCTTTGGGACGACACACATAAATCCTCACCACCAGCCAGAATAAAGATGTGATGGTGCAGTCATGTCGATGTTTAAGAATCGTGTTCAACAAGCACCCGATGTTGGGCGGCCTGACAGTGATCTGCGTGGGAGTGTAATGACATCTGCTCTAAGGGTATCGCGTTTCGCCACGCTGCTCTTAAGACATGTCATTTCCAGTTTCTGATTTCCGAGGATCCATTCCAACGGCGCGCATATCCGCCAAAGGCGGCCCCTGATGGAACGAGATGGCAATATCGGGGGGCAGCCTTGGAGAAATGTGGCAGGCCTTCCACAAGTATCTGTGCAAGGATGCACTGTGCGTATGCCATGTAAAGTGAGAGGGAAGCAGGAAGGCCGGGCCACTGACGCCAGCCATGCTGCTGAGAGCCATTTAATCCAACAAGGCAGCCTATTATTTACAAAGCCAACTAACCACTCAGCCAATCCCCTGAGCCATTGTGCACTTTATTCATTTGGAAATGATTTATACGAAACAGAGGTAGTTTCAATACGATCGGAAGTGAACAGACAGAAGAATTAGCGTAGGGCGGATGGTTGTTGGCTTCCGAGAGTCACAAAGAAAAGGCGACGTGGTGCTAAAGATGCATCGTCAGGTTCGCCCCCCTTCGGTGTCAGGGGACAGGACCTACCATCTGTGCGAGGAAGCGAGCCGGGATGGGGGAGCGGTTCGACAGCTGCAGTGGCCTGGGGACGTCCGTCAGCACCGGGATGCTGCCAAAGTCCACCTCTGCAGAAGCGACACGGATGACCGGGCCCTCAGCGAGGCAGGACAGCAGCAGGGCCTGTGGGAGAAGGATGGGAGGGTCACATAGGGCAGAAAGAGGGTCCGGAGCAGAGTCAATACGGTTTCAGAATGACAGACAGCCACTGTACACACACAGCAATTAAAATGACTCAGTTAGAAGAGGATAGAGGAGCGAGAGCAAAAACAAGAGAATGAAACACAGACGTTTGCATTTCATAAAGCTGAGTGGGAACTTAAGTCGCAGTAAACATTTTGTGTGCAATTTTTGGGTTGTTTTTGATTTTATACTAATGGCTCTTTCTCTCCTTTCACCATATAGCGTCTACAGGAACACAAACACACACACACACACACACTAACACACACACACACACACAAAGGAAAGTGCACCACTCCGAGCTCACCAGTGAGCTCTGACTGCCTAGCACAGCGATATGAGCGGTGATGTCCAGAGGGCCCAGGGCCTTGACCTGCAACACCAGTGGGATCTCTGCAGAGCCATGCGGCGGGATGACCCCCCGTGGGTGAGGGCTGGAGTACAACACAGAGGGATGTTCCTCGTACTCCTAAGCACAAACAGAGACATCCAGTAAGAGAAGCATTTTTAAAAAGCAACTAGATACCTGCACACACTGAAACCTACTGACTGCATAGAGGGAGAAACTTGAAGCAGTTCATGCAAGAGACTACATGAGAGATTGAGATTGACCTGAGACAGGAGGCCATAGCATGCCGGCAGGTCACTGTTGTTGATCAGCTTCACTGGATGCTCATAGGCGTAATCCAAGAAGCACCTCTCAAGCCTCAGTGAAGGGGACTCCAAAGTCACCTCAGGGATAGAGCACCTGGACCACAGATCGACTCATTTAGTAAAGTACAACTAGCTTAGACCGGCTGCCTATCAGAAAAACGTAAAATACGTATGTATGTACAGTATCTCACAAAAGTGAGTACACCCTTCAAATTTTTGTAAATATTTTATTATATATTTTCATGGGACAACACTGAAGAAATTACACTTTGTTACAATGTAAAGTAGTCAGTGTACAGCTTGTATAACAGTGTTTATTATTTACGGTACCCTCAAAATAACTCAACACACAGCCATTAGTATCTAAACCACTGGCAACAAAAGTGAGTAGACCCCTAACGGCTCCTACACACAGTTGCATTCCGTCAACGCATGCCAGTGGGTGTTCCCGACGGTAGCTATGCAAATGACTTGAAGTATAACCGTAATTTGATTGGTTGGTGCTGTCCGTAGATTGGCTTGATTGGCCGGTGGCGTCTGTCGGTGCAGCAACAGCTGAACTTCTCAACACGAGCGACAGGAGAAACGTGACGCGACGGACCCACAATTCAGTTCGGCAACGGATGACGTGAGCCCATGTAAAGTGAATGGGATGCGTCTCCAGCAACACAACGCACGCAGCTGTGTGTAGGAGCCGTAAGTGAAAATGTCCAACTTGGGCCCAATTAGCCATTTCCCTCCCCAGTGTCATGTGACTCGTTAGTGTTACAAGGTCTCAGGTGTGAATGGAGAGCAGGTGTGTTAAATTTGGTGTTATCACTCATACTGGTCACTGGAAGTTCATTATGGCACCTCATGGCAAAGAACTCTCTGAGTTCTACATAAGATGGCTTAGGCTATAAGTATATTGCCAATACCCTGAAACTGAGCTGCAGCACGATGGCCAAGACCATACAGCAGTTTGAACAGGACAGGTTCCACTCAGAACAGGCCTAACCATGGTGGCCCAAAGAAGTTGAGTGTGCATGCTCAGCGTCATATCCAGGTTGTCTTTGGAAAATAGACGTATGAGTGCTGCCAGCATTGCAGACCATCGGCCACACACTGCATCAAATTGGTCTGCATGGCTGTCGTACCAAAAGGAAGCCTCTTCTAAAGATGATGCGCAAGAAAGCTAGCAAACAGTTTGCTGAAGACAAGCAGACTAAGGATATGAAATACTGGAACCATGTCCTCTGGTCTGATGAGACCAAGATAAACTTATTTGGTTCAGATGATATGAAGCATGTGTGGCAGCAACCAGGTGAGGAGTACAAAGACAAGTGTGTCTTGCCTACAGTCAAGCATGGTGGTGGGAGTGTCATGTTCTGGGGCTGCATGAGTGCTGCCGGCACTGGGGAGCTACAGTTCATTGAGGGAACCATGAATGCCAACTACCAAATACAGTGACATACAGCATGATCCCCTCCCTTCAGAAACTGGGCCGCAGGGCAGTATTCCAACATGATAACGACCCCAAACACACCTCCTAGACGACCACTGCCTTGCTAAAGAATTTGAGGGTAAAGGTGATGGACTGGCCAAGCATGTCTCCAGACCTGAACCTTATTGAGCATCTGTGGGGCATCCTCAAACGGAATGTGGAAGAGCGCGAGGTCTCTAACATCTACCAGCTCCGTGATGTCGTCATGGAGGAGTGGAAGAGAATTCCAGTGGCAACCTGTGAAGCTCTGGTGAACTGCATGCCCAAGAGGCTTAAGGCATTGCTGGAAAATAATTATGGCCACACAAAATATTGACACTTTGGGCACAATTTGGACATTTTCACTTAGGTGTCTACTCACTTTTGCTGCCAGCGGTTTAGACATTAATGGCTGTGTGTTGAGTTATTTTGAGGGGACCGCAAATTTACACTGTTACACAAGCTGTACACTCACTAATTCACATTGTATCAAAGTGTCAATTCTTCAGTGTTGTCCCATGAAAAGATATAATAAAATATTTGCAGAAATGTGAGGGGTGTACTCACTTCTGTGAGATACTGTATGTATGTAAAAACCCTAGTGTTACTCAAACAACACCACAACAACTTTCAATATTCATATCCATGAAAGTGTCCTTGTTTTCTGCATTTTAAATCTCAAACATTTGGGGGGAAAAGCTACTGTATTTTTCCATACTGGCTTTGACATTCATTTCCAAACCAACCAAATGCTATTTGCATGACTTTGTTGTATGTTTTAGTTTGCCAATGACCGTGAGGACCCTGTGTAGTGTTAGCTGCATTGTAATCTTGAACGCCATTTGAAAAGGTCATTACTGTACTGTTCTCATGATGTTCATTTGCTTGACTGCTTTGAAATCTTCTGCCCAATGTTGTTTACAATTCATCTTAGTAAATGTAAATACACAGCTGAGGAAATAGCCTGCTGTTAGCTATATATCATTTATTGTCCTTGTGCTCACAAAGGAGAATGTCCTTAATGACGTTGTTAGACAAAGAACAACATTCATTTCATTAACTGAAGTAGCAATCTGAAGATATACACTTTAATGTATCCAGAGAGGACAGAATGCTTCCATGAGTAGCTGTTTCTAATTTGTTCCTCACGGTTAACCATCCCGACTGACCTGGCATGGATTGGGAGGGCCAGCACATCTTCACCAACGCCCTGGACATCCACCACCAGGGCCAGGCTGTAGCTGCGGACTGTGTTCGAGCACAGGGTGACCTGCAGGGCACAGGCAAGCAGAAGATAAGTGTGACACTAAACTGAATGAGATAAGAAACCTCTGTGTGAGTATGACTGGAGAAATACACAGCTTTCAACAAACATTTCAGGGTAGGCCAACTCAAAGATAAACTGTATGTGCTAGTTGTTAAGTCAGGAGCAAAAAGTATTTTTTTTTTTTTTTTATGTGTGGCGGCTCTGCCTAAGCTGGCACATCAGGCTGGTGTGTAGGAAGAGTGTTAGTGGAAATTAAGTTACATGGTTTATTGCACACAGCAGCAACTGCTGTGATGGGGGAGAGTGATGGCAGATGCTTTAGTCCTGCGGAGCTGCCTGCTGAGCACATACACAAGCTCTCACACATACATATGCACACATAAACAGCACACACACACACACACATGTGCAAGCGCTCTAGCACATACAGTTGCATACACACACACAAGCATGCACTACCAGACACACAATCTCACACACGCGCACACACACACACACACACACACACACACACTCACACACAAACAAACTGATTGGCACATCAAATGAGGATGTAGCTAAAAACCTGGCACAGGCAGCCAAAATCCATCCAAATCTGTTTCTGTTTGTCTGTACTCTGTGTTTGTCTTAATGAGCGTATGTGCTTGTGTGTGTGTGTGTGTGTGTGTGTGTGTGTGTGTGTGTGTGTGTGTGCTTGTGAGCATATATGCATGTCTCTGCCATTGTGTGTGTGTGTGTGTGTGTCTGTGTGTGTGTGTGTGTGTGTGTGCGTGCGTGTGTGTGTGTGTGTGTGGTCTTTCTCAGCGATTATCCTCTGTCCATATGTGCGAAGCGCTGGCCCAGTCTCATCCATATTCCGTCCTCTCTGCGCAGAGCAGAGTGGAGCCCCTCATTAGGGCCGGTCAGCGGCCCAATCCGCTCGGCTGTCACCACGGTGGGGAAGAGCTGCCGGGGCGGCACGCTGACAGGAGACACCTCGCACAAAAGAGGCCGCCAGACAGCTGGACAGATCCAGCAGATTAGCCCCCGTGAGGAAGTGACAGCTCCCCCACAGCCTCCCCAACCCTCCCCACCGGAGATGGGAGAACGCCGCCCCAGATGACAGGTACACAAGGTAACCTGCGCCAGGAGAGGCTGGCAAAGGGAAGACAGGATAATCACGGCCCCGGATGAGATAGGAACGGAGATGGGGAACGAGAGAGACAGAGAGACAGGAGGGAGAGAGAGAGAGAGAGAGAGAGAGAGAGACATCTTCTTTTGGTCTGTCTTGATATAATGGAAGCCTGCAGACCTTTAAAGGAGAAAAAAGCCTGGCCTTAAGGCTGATTATGTATTAAAGGTCTCCTCTTGATTAAAGGCCCTGAGATTTAAAAGAGCCTTCAATCAGATGGCCTTTTCCAAATGACTCAGCATACAAGCAGTGGCTCTCTATGCCAGCATGACACCTCCCTCAATCCCCCACAGAAAGCAATGAAGGGCATCACGATGAGCCAGCCTCATTGTTCTTGACAGGGCCAGATACCAGCCTACTTTGCATTGTATTTGGTTTACTTCTGAATTGTTCCATGCTATCTCCATCCAGGAAAACAATTTCCATATGCTTTTTTTGGGATTTTACCTGGAGGTCCATCTGTCCTTGGGCACGCACTGTTCCAGAGCTGGGGACGACGGAGAACTCAGTGGGGGGCTCTCCCGACGACTCGCCTGTGAGCCACTCGGTTCTGTTTAGGTGTGACACCTGGTGGGCACTGGTGATGCTGGGCGGCCCGGTGCCATCCCCTGGAACCCGGAGGTCAAAGGTCATGGGCACCAGTGAGGTGTTGGTCAAACAGCAGGTCAGCGTCTGTGGAAACCCTGCGAGTAAAAACAGGAGGAAGCTGGGTTTATGCCATTGGTAGATGGTCCAGGTTCAGGAGGTAAAAACCCAGTGTTTGGGTATAAAGACCAATGATCAAAGCTAAGATGGGACAAAAACCTGACAAAAAAACATTTACTCTCAGAACCAAAAACTGTACTCCATTTGTAGAAGGTGCTATGCACAAGTCATTATTGAACAGTGAGACATGAGCACTAGTCGCCTGGCATACAGCCGCATTGATTGCAAATGAAACACCAAGCTACAAGTTAATTTACCGAAGGACACCTCCCCGAAGTTGAGCTCCGGGATGCTGAAGTGGAACGTGGGCCCCATTACACAGCCCCTGCAAGACATAAAGCACCACAGAGAGCCTTGAGTTAAGTCTGAGGCCTCCGCTGAGCATGTGAAGGTCATCGGACGCCGAGAAGCAATTAATGAAAATCGAGAGTGTGCAAAGCAGAGAGGGAGCGAGAGAGCAACTGAATGAAAGAGAGGAAGAAGGACTGGAAAAGGGGAGAGGGGAAAGGGAGGGGAAAAAAACAAAATCAGTCAATTTCTTGGATGACAATGCAGAAGGGTAATTCAGTGATTCTCAAACTCAGCACTCTCCCATGGTAATACATCTTAATCAGGAAGAGGTGCCAGGATTGGAGTGGGTGAGAGTCCGTCTGAGACCCAACAGTGCTCACGCCAAGCCCCCCCGCATTGTACTTTTCACTTAGGTGCAACCCTGAAGGAGTCATTTAATTCATTGTATAAATCATGCAACAATAGGAAAGCAAAGAAAGTCCCCAGCCAGGGGACAGACAGGATGCATGGTGGTGGTGGTTGTGGAGGGTCATATTTATTCATCTGGTAAATTGAGATAAAAAGCTTAGGCTAAGCACTGTTGAGGAGGAGGAGGAGGAGGACACAGGGGAGGGGATTGGGAGGGGATCATTGATACCCAAGTGGAGGTAGGGGTCACCTGAACGTCAGGACGAGAGGCAGGGGGTTTCCCTCGACGGCAAAGTAGAAGTCCTCAGAGAAGGCTCCCAGGGTGCTGGAGGAGAAGGTGACCTCCAGGGCGTGGCAGTCCCCAGGGGGGATCCTCCCCGTGACCGGGCTGAACGAGAAGCACAGGCCCAGGGCCGAGCTGGGGTCCAGGACTCGGTACGACGCAGCTATGAGTCCTTTATTGGTCAGGAGGACCTAGAGGTAACAGTGATGAATCAGTCCAAATAAAAGTTCAGTGGCTCCTTGGGGATCAAGTTTGGTTAGGTTAAAGAAGTGCACATAGACGCTATTCCACTCCACGCTGCTGACACAGTTCACGTTTGGTCCTTTACAAGACCAAAGGCATACTTTGGACAAGTAAATGAGAATCACTTTACAATTTTACATTTTACTGTGAATCATCTTTTTGGATACATACACACACCCCTAAGGTTTCTGGTTTGGTACTTCATTGTTTTTAACAACAGTTTCTTTCCAACACTCTTGTTGTGTGAGGCTGAAGATCTACATTTCCCCACACCAGTTTATTACATTGCTCCACTGCTGTTTGGCCTGGAAATTAAGTTATTACCAACTTTAGCGTCTGTCGTCATGCGTGCGACGCCGGAGCCTGTTTGTGAATTTCCACGCTCACACTGGCGTTATCACAGCGAACCTTTGCTCTAACTCAATTTGCGGTTAAAAGTGTTCACTCGCGCATGGTCTGACAGCTTAATAAGAAAGAGAGCGCCATCACCAGCTCCTTGAGATTGCTCCTGGAAAGTCGCGTCCTCGCGGAATGGCAATGCACGAGGTTACTGGCTATTAAAATTCAAACTGTCGACTCCGATGCCCGGACAACTAAAGTAATCGCATCACAAGCGTATCCAAATACCAGAGCCACTGAATTGTCTCAGGAAACCTTTTGCATAATTCAGCTGAAAGTATTTTCAAACTGTGCCAGGGTCTATTCTAATTGAGACTCCTGATAATAACAATAGACTTCAATTATTCATTAAGTTGGCTGATGCCGAATATACACTTGTGATCTGCCGATTGTTATCAGACGATGCAATATTCAATCTGAGACTATGGTGTTTCCTTTTTAATAACAGATTAATCAAAAGGCTAGAGTTTGTATTTGATTATTTCTTTCTCCCGACAGCCTTCAGCTCTTGGTCCTCCTAGTCTAGTGTAAGCCCCACTAAGGCTGACAAGTGCCCCTGGAAACACTGCAGTATACATACCTCATAGCTATGCTTGGAGCCGATGAAGATGTTGCCCATATCCAGAAGGTCAAAGTTGAACTGGAGTTTGGGGCCAATGCCCTCTCCCTTAATGCGGAGAGGCAGACGAGACTCACGGCCTGATGGAGACACATATAACACCACCCGAAAGCAAAAGCTAAGAATGCACACACAACATCCAGTAGTTAGCCATCATGCAAACACACAACTACTACACACATTCATTGAAAACACAACTGTAATTGGTTTGGGCATTCTGACAAGGCATGCACAGGGTAGACCCTCAGGGGAGCTAGTCAACATGCCAGGGATGTTTTTGGGGAGTTGCAGCAGAGGGTGATTGGTGGAGGAGTTTATTTTTTAGGGGTCACAACAATGCATCCAACGTCCTTCACTCTCTATGCAAATGAATGAAAATCTGACCACCATCACCACAGGCAGCAGATGCAAATGATTAAATGATGAAGCAGCTCGCTGGAAGCGACTGTAAGTTCTAAGTCAAATGGCCTGGGTGCACTTTTAAAGTCCACGCACACGTGCATGCTTTTAAAATGACTCTTTAAGAGTGACCTCAAGAGTCACCACCACATATCACTGACAGGCAAATACTGACTTGAAATAACAATTTTCATGGAATCTGACCCACTCTACAGTATTTGGTGTTCAGTTTTCTTCACACCTAGGGTGCTGTGAGCGTACCTGTTATGTCACAGTACACAGTTTGCTGATAGAGTTTGGCCTCCTGGGGCTTGAAAACGATGTTGACCTCTGCTGTGCTGTTGGGCCACACGTCTCCCTCCTGCACAGAACAGAGAAGAAGGCCACTTAACACCCTCCGTCTCCAGAGCCTGAGCCCAGAATCCAACCAGGCTGGGATCATGCAGTGTTTCCCATACATTGACTTATTTGTGGCTGCCCACCACAATATCAACATTGACCACCACACAATGATTTTCCATGTTGTACTATTTCAATTGGATGGAAATATGTGCACCTTTGTAAAGCCTCTCCTTGTTTCTGTCTCTCAATGAACCTACATGCATGTTTAAAGACAACATTAACAATCCTGCAAGGCATAGAAGAGTAGTAGAAGGCTAAATTGTGCTTAAATCTGGTAAGCATCATAACCCCGGTGTGCTAATTTGTTCTACCACCACAAATAGAATTCAATTCTGTGGGAAACACTGTCATGGTTACACATGTCAGGTGTTTCCCCACTGCCTTCTTCACAGTCCATCCATTCATTCACTTTTCACTTAACAGGTTGGTGAGCTGAACAAGCCTGGGGGGACCTATGTGTTCTTCTCCTGGGCTGATACTTCTCACAGACTGTGCAAGGAACTGGGGTTAGTAAAAGTAAACAAACTAAACGGTCAGGGTCTCTCCTCGACTAACAGGATGGTCTATGCAATACAAATACAAATGCACAGCCAGCGTCTTCTTACCCAGATCAAGCTTCTGCTCTGTATTGTTAAACATGCATATATGCATATTTCCTGAGAAACATAGGAAGTGACAGAGCTTGAGGTCAAATCAAAGAGAAATTGGATGCCCTAACTTATTTGTACATGTCTGCCCATGAGAAACAGTAAAGGGGCTAACACTAAAATGCTCTGGCAACGGCTAAAGTCAGGCCCCTTACACAGGTGGTGTGTGTGTGTGTGTGTGTGTGTGTGTTTTCTCTGTGTGCCTTGGCAGAGCGGAACAGCTGAGAAAAGGCAGCAAGGACTTGCATACAGTGAGTGTGTTTGCCTTGGAGGTCACAGAGAGTGGCAGCAGAGTGCTGATGCAGCATCGCCACTGTGTGCTTTGCTTTATTCCGCCCGTATTCATTCAAGTGAGGCTCAAATCTTTCTCATTGTTCCCCAACTGCCCCCCCCCCCCCCCCGCCCCCCTCACCTCCTGCCCCCACCACTCCCTCCACCCCTCGATATTTTTTTCCCCTCCTCGACTCTCGTTTGTCCTCAGGAAGCCTCTCCAGACCTGCAGTGCAACATGGACATGGGGGGTGAGTCACCCTGGCCTCCCTGAGGAGCTGGCCATGCTTTTGAGATGCCCCTGGCAGCCAGCATGCCTCGCTGAACTATAGGGATGGATGAGGAGCAGGAGCACTGTGCCTCCTGGGAGAAGAGGGGCGGGGGGGGGGGTGGTGTGAGTGGAGGGGGGAAGAGCAGAGGGGGGGGCGGGGGTGGAGTGAGGTGGGAGAATGGTGGTTGGCTGGTGGGGTGAAATCAGGTTAGAGTCTCATCCGAGCTTCTGACTCAGCAAAAAACGATGGCCCTGTCATGCTGCTCGACGCAAACACAGCAGGGCTCTCTGTTTGTGTCCTGTCACCCTCTCTACGACACACACAAACAAGCACCCACACGCACGAACACACACACACACACACACACACACACACAAACACACACACACACACACACACACACACACACACACACACGAGACTTATATAGTGAGGTCATGTACTAAAACACCAGATGACAAAAGCTAGGCATAATGTGCCGTGTCATGATACAGGTATCAGACAGATTAGCATGCCAAGCCATTAATGTGCTGTTTATTTCAGCGCTGGAGTCTGGGCTGGGTTTCATCACAGCAGCGGGCCTCACACCCAGCGGCACAGTGCAAGCCTCAAAGACAGATCCGTCACTGTCAGGCCAGGAGAGAGCTCCAGTACAAATGAAGGGATAAATCGGAGGCGCAACCTCTCGAGGCTGCATGGACAATGTGCACAACACTTAACGACAGCCCAGGGAAAGAGTGATCTACAAGTAATACATCATGGGATGCCCTGATGTTCGGAATTGTCTGGACAGGGGGGCACAGTGATCAATGGCAATGATTTCAGTGATGGTCAGCCCGAGTTTAAAAGCAGTTTTTCTACTTAAAGAGTTAAGCATCCATTTGCAGTCCATGCTAGACAAACCCTTGGATATGTGAAACACCAAAAAAGGCTAATGATAGCATCTCCATTTAATCTAGCCCATATGTTTACACATATGGCTACACAGAGTAAAGTCTTTGGGGACTTTTGATTTAATTTATGCATGAGGTAAAACCTCTTCCTCCTAGTTCTTTATAACCCAACTGGATAGTGCCAGAGGACGAAACTAGCTCTGCTGTGACATTTGCTGTGTTGGGCTTTGCGAGCCGGACACACACACGCACATGCATACAAACACACGCACACACACTCACACACACACACACATACACACTCACAAACATTTACACTTATTAATTTGGCTGACACTTCTGTACAAAAGTGACTCACAAAAAATAGGGAACAATCAAGGTACAGTACGAACAGGACAAATCTTTCCCTGGCCAGGGCAACAATGTAACAATAAGTACTACCTTGTATAAGAAATTGAATGACAATTCTAAGTCAGGGATGTAGATAAGAGAGATAGGCAGGACGGAGAACAACATTATGGTAAGTTGTTGTGTGTTGAGAGGAGGTATTCTTGAAAGAATTGGGTCTTCAAGAGGGTTTTGAAGATAGAGAGGGATGCCCCTGCTATGGTAGCAACTGCTAGCTTCACCAACGGGGAACCACAGATGAGAATAGTTTGGATTGCGGTGAGGGTGCTGGTGGAAGTGCCAGGAGACGTTCTTTGGAGGAGCGCAGTAGTCAGGTGATAGCATATGCCTTTATGAGAGCACCCAAGTAAGTGGGTGCGGAACTCGAGATCACGTTGTAGGCTAGCAATAGCATTAATGATTTGAACTCGATGCAGGCGGCTACGGGTTGCCAGTGGCCATTTTGGTTTTTATTGAAAAGCAGACACACCGCCACGTTCTGGATCATCTGTAAGGGAGGACTGTTAGAAGGGTGTTACAGTAGTTGAGGCATGAGATAACCATGGCCTGTACCAGGACTTGGGTAGTATATTGAATATTGACAAACCCATACACACACACACACACACACACACACATACACACACACACATACGCACACAAATATACGCACACACAAAAACACACACACACACACACACACACACACACACACACAGACCAGAGGCTCTATGATGATGTGTTGGTGCGTGAAGGCCAGGCGCTCGTCACGTAGCTGCCGCCGGCGCTCCTGGAAGGTGCGGGAGAGCAGGGAGAGCTGGTGGCGGGCAGTGGGGTCCGCCCCGCACTCCGTCAGGAACTGCTCCATCTCATCATCCTCCTCCAGCTGGAGGTCCACACAGAACCTGGAGGAGGAGGAGAAATGAAAGAGAGAGTTAAAGAGAGAGAGAGAGAGAGAGACAAACAGAGAGGTAGAAGTGGAAATAGAAAGAGGGAGTTAGATGAAGAAAGGTTGTTTGAGAGGGATAGAGGATGAAATAGAGAGAGAGAGAGAGAGATAAAGAGAGGAGTATGAAGAATGAGAGAAAGCAAGACAGAAAAAAGCAGAGATAAGCAGATAAGCAGGGAGGTGTAGACAGAGAGAAGCACAGACAGGGGAGTCACACAAACACTAAGTGGAGGAAAGAAGGCAAATTAACTCATGTGAAAAGAACAAGAGAACCAAAGCAAAGAGCAGCAGGAAAAAGAGCTGAAGGGAAAGAGAGAGAGAGAGAAAGGTAAGGGGGAGCAGCATGGAGAAAAACAGCGACAGAGAAAGTGAGAAAGAGAGAGAGAGAGAGAGAGAGAGAGAGTAAGACTAAATCAGAGTGAGTGAAAGGAAGGAGACCTAGACAGATCAAAAGGTAGCAGGTTTGTAGCTACAGTAGTAAGCCTGTCTCCCTCTATCTCTCCCTCTACACCTGACAACAGTGGGCAGCTATTCTCACAGGGATCATGAGAGTCTCCATCACCACCCTTCCTCAGCCCACTGTACGCACTGGTGGCTTAACAGCAAATCACTTCAATCATTCGCCCCTAACCACAGAACTGTGCTCTGCTGTCTTCCACAGGCAGTGTTTCTACGCACAATCTAAGAGAAATCCTGTCGTTTTCTAGAGCAGACCGGTGATGGTGAGGATACTCCCAAGGGACATTTCCCACCTCTGTTTATGTTGCTCCTCCTCCTCTTCTGTGGCGAAGCTCTTCCATTGGTAGTGCACAATGGCATCGCTCCTGTTCACTATGGCGACCGAGCGCTGATTGGCCATGGAGATGTAGGTCTTTTCCAGGAGCACCGAGTTACGCTCCAGCCTCACGTTGGCGTCAGTCGCTGCTCCGTAAAGGCTGATGTAAACATCCTCTCCTGCAGGTGCATCCAAATCACAGACACATTCATCAGCACAACACTGTCTACAGAATGACCTTAAGACCTTCATTCCCAAGACCATTTGCTCATTTGGCTTTCTTAAAACTTTAAAACATACACAATCAGTCATGGACAGCTGATCATGGACTGTTGATTGCATCTGAGTTAAGTGTAACAGGTAACCTATTCACTACAATCTACTATATTGACAGTAAAAAACAAGGTGGGAAGCAACAGGCTAGCAGAGCCCAGAAATGGAGACACTTCACAATACTTTTTTTCTAAGGTATTATGTCATCAATTGCCCATTAATTAATTGATACAGTGTTGCTCTACAATACACGTATGCTGCCTGAATTAATGAATGGCTCAGCACAGGTACATAGTCCCTGTAGACCCTTAATGTAAAGTGGGACCATGAGAATCAGTGTATTTTGAGTCATGACAGTGCCATACAGTATGGTCGACGGCCACCACCTAAGCATTCAAAACAACTACGTCTGATGTCGAGTCCTTTTCTGGGGCTTGTGTATGGGGTCTGTTTCAGTAATCAAGATGCCGCTGTTGTGTTAACAAGATGAAGCACACCTGGTGTCAACAAACAGGTTTCCCTGGGGACAGCCCTCAGAAGTCATGTGATTGTAACCAAAGCAACCACCATCAAAAACAAACAAAGAAACTGCATGCAAACTAAGTGCACAAATCACTGCCATGGTGTATGTAAACCACCAGCCCATATTCAAAGCAGGCGTCATGCACCTCATTAGGATTCCCAATTTGACCTTGCCTTGACAAAACCACAATCACAAACAACGTAGAATGAAAAGATATTAAAAAAAGAATATAAAAGATATCAAATTAGACACTGTAGGTGTCTGGCGTCCCTAGACAGATCCATCATTATACTCTAAAGCTGTGAGGAGTGTGTGACAAACAAATGCACTCATCATAAAAATGCTGATGCTATTCTCCGTAATCCAGTAGGCAGAGAGTGATGTATGTCAAAACATGTTTCATTTGTCATATTCTTCAGTAGTAAATGAGCCCAATCCATCACAACGTCTGTGAGTGAAGCAAAAACACCCTTCTTTCCATTCCACTTCAAACCCCCCCCCCCTTTTTTTTCCAACACAGAATAACAAACAAATTAAATGCCCTGAGTTTTAACAACACGGTGGGAGGGGAGCTGTTGTGAGAGACCCAATTCCTCTGACAACACCTCAAGTTTAAGTAAACAAATCTCCAACCGCAGACAGCAGACAAGAAAACAATCACACACACACACACATGGCAGGAGCGGATTCAAAAACAGCCCTCATCACACACATACAAAAACCTTGTCTGCCACGTTTGTGGAAACTGGAGTAATCCACTGGAGAAGGCCCCTGCACTCCTGGGCATATTAACATGTTATTGTGTATAGGTTAAGAGAACTTGGGACGTGTGAAGAGGTAGTTTCATGTCACAAACAGCTGTCATTAACCTTGATGTTTTCTTGTTCAAATATGAAGTTGGTGAGGCTACAACCCACAACACACACAGACGCACACAGACAGATACACACAAGCACACACACACACACACACACACACACACACACACACACACACACACACACACACACACACAATCTCAATTCACAGCATATCTATTCTAAGGAAGTGAATCTAGAATCACAGTCTATTCTTGATCATGTTTTAAAAAAAAAAAAAAAACACATTGATGGAAATGCACACACTTCCCCCTAAATCCCCTACTCTGTACTAATGACCAGGGGGAGTAGCACTTCCTTGGTAAACACACAGTCGAGTCTTTGGGGGCTTCCCCTTCAAAGGCACGCAGCTGATCAGTAAGAGCTCCACGGGGGCCAGTTTGTTATCAGGTCTGAGGCAGCCCTGCCTGGTGTTGTTTTCCTCCTTTCGCCTCTTTAAGCATGCACACTCAGCTGCTCTGCACAGACACAGCCATCCATCTCTTTCTAACACTAATCTCTCAAAGATATAGGTTATACTCCAAACGTTAACAGGCAGCGAGTCTGGCTATCGGAAAACCTTCACAGAGCTGCTTCATCTAAAAACATTACAGGGAAATTTAAAGAGGGGAAATAAAACACTTGGCCCTCAAGAAGGGCCATGGCGTGATATCTTTTTAAAGGAGGAAAAAGGGCAAAAAAGGAAACACAGCCAGAAGACCAGAAATTAAATCAGGGGAACTGACATGGGACCTCTGAATGTGAACAAGCAGCTACAAAACTGTCACAGTAATTGGGATTTGAAGTCTTTTCTGCCTAAAATGAAATGCTCTTCTTGTGTGTGTGTGTGTGTGTGTTTTCTCCTTTTCTCCACCTTCACTCCTGGGCTGCCTCCCCCCCCCCCCCCCCCCCCTTCCTCCCTCTGCGGCTACTGCTGCTGCTGATAGTGATGGTGGAGGATGGAGCTGAATATCTAATGACGGTGAGACACTGTGAAGAGAAGAGGGGAACCTGCCCTCCGGTCCCCCTCTGT